>NW_027590261.1:300000-570000 GCF_964213995.1 Mustelus asterias | reverse complement strand
GGTAAATCAATCAGTTCGTTACACCAGCTGACATTCCAAGGAGTTCATCTTCAGGTGTGGACGTTTGTTCCGCTATTAATTAAACTCAGGACAGAACTGTGGTGCCTGTTGACATTAGCTGCTGTATTAGTTATTTTCATTTTATACCTTGGTGCTTTGGCTTCAGTTGTAATTGAATCACAAAACATAATTTTTTTAATGCAATAACATACTTCAATGGTGGCTATCTTACCCAGCATTCACAGTGAATCAGAATATGATCTATCCTTACAACAGACTTTGCGCATGCGTACTGTAGATCCAAAGTGCATGCGCAATGTATGTTGCTCCCGCAGTAGCAGGAGGGCGGTTATATCGGCTCCGGGTTACCAGGGAAACGGCTTATTCTGGAGGGTAATGCAGGCGGCGGGGTGGATGGAGAGGCTTCATAAGCACCCAGTGGAGACAGGAGAACCCGAATAATAACTGCTCAGTGCCGCGTTCCTACCATTCGGGGCCGCGACCACAGATGCCGAGTTGGAGGCCCCGAGTTGACGGAGCCCATCTTTCCCGGGGCGATGGGCAATAGTGCGCATGCGCGCTGCTCCCTGCCAGCAGGAGGAGAGAATGTTGTGAATTTCTCTCCTGGACTGACAGGGATGGACTTTGGAAACTCCTTTTACAGGGAGTTAGAAGGGGAGGATTTACACACAGAAAACTCAACCCAAGAGAAATGTTTCTCGCTTAATTTCTATTCTTGACTGACAGTGATGATCTATTTTTTACAGGAAATTTGATGACAAAATTTGAAGGGAAACTCAAACCAGACATCAGACCAAAACCTGCCAGAGTCACTCCATTCATCAGAACCTGATTGTAAGTGTGTCTGTAGAAAAAGATTCAAACATCTGTGTGGCTGGAAATACGGAACAATAATGTCATGGAAGGATTTGCAAACAAAGATGCAATGTTTTAAATTGAGTTGTTTAACCGGGAGCCTGTGTGGGTCAGTGTTTTAAAGTTTATTTATTACTGTCACAAGTCGGCTTAGCCTACATTAACACTGCAAGTTGCTGTAAAATTCCCCTAGTTGTCACACTCCGGAACTTGTTCGGGTCAATGCACCTAACCAGCAAGCCTTTCTGACTGTGGGAGGAAACCCATGCAGACATGGGGAGAATGTGCAGACTCCACACACACAGTCACCCAAGCCATGAATTGAACCCAGGTCCCTGGCACTGTGAGGCAGCAGTGCTAACCACTGCAGCCCCATGGTGAGGACATGGTGATGGGTGAGTGTGTGGGACTTGATGCAGAGGACAGGGGTTTATATACACCAAAGTTTTTCATGGGTTAAATGAGGGACGCTGACAGTCAAGTCTAAAGAAAATAAAGGAATGAATGAAAGTTCTCGAAACATCAGCTGAGACAGGGATTTAGCGAAACTCATGTTGGTAATGAATAGATGAGGCTGTCCGGTCAAGTCAGGAGGGAATGCATGAAATTTTCAGAAACAATACTAAGACAGGGCCAGGGTGAGCCATGTTAGTGGGATATGTTATATACAGGAGGGGTGGAAGGTAACTTATTCCACATTGATTTCTCATCTCACATCTGTCTGTGACCAGAAAGATGTTTTTGATTTGATTCGTCCTTTATAAGCAGTGGCATACTACCCAATACTTCAAGGCTTACTCCTGCTCGTAATTCATACATCCGTATGTATGTTCACTAATGTCCTTTAGGGAAGGAAATGGGTAAGATGGCTATAGAGGGATATGGGCCAAATGCGGGCAATTGGGACTAGCTTAGGGGTTTTAAAAAAGGGGTGGCATGGACAAGTTGGGCCGAAGGGCCTGTTTCCATGCTGTTAACCTCTATGACTCTAAGTGAGAATTAACTTTAGTTTACTCACAGACACTCCAAATGTGGTAACTCAATGTTGCACCATTTGATTTGATTTATTATTGTCTCACAAAGTTTATTTATTAGTCACAAGTAGACTTACATTCATACTGCGATGAAGGTGCTGTGAAAATCCCCTCGTCGCCAAGCTCTGGCACCTGTTCAGAGGGAGAATTTTAGCATGGCCAATTAACCTCACCTGCACATCTTTGGAGTGTGGGAGGAAACCAGAGCATCCGGAAGAAACCCACGCAGACACAGGGAGAACATGCAAACTCCACACAGACAGTGAGCCAAGCCGGGAATCGAATCTGGGTCCCCAGTGCTGTGAGGCAGCAGTGCTAACCACTGTGTCACCATGTAATAGTATGAAGTGAAAAGTATTGTTTCTTGCATACCATAGATAGAGGAAGAAAGGAGAGAGTGCAGAATGTTGTGTTACAGTCAGAGCTAGGGTGTAGAGAAAGATCAACTTAATGAAAGTAGGCCCATTCAAAAGTTTGATGGCAGCAGGGAAGAAGCTGTTCTTGAATCGATTGGTACGGGACCTCAGACTTTTGTATCTTTTTCCCGACGGAAGAAGTTGGAAGAGAGAATGTCTGGGATGTGTGGGGTCATTGATTATACTGGCTGCTTTTCCGAGGTCGCGGTAAGTGTAGACAGAGTCAATGGTTGGGAGGCTGGTTTGCGTGATGGACGAGGCTTCGGTTATGACCCATTGTAGTTTCTTGCGTTCTTGGATAGAGCAGGAGCCTGGCCAAGCTGTGATACAACCAGAAAGAATGCTTTCTGTGGTGTATCTATAAAAGTTGGTGAAAATCATAACGGACATGCCAAATTTCCTTAGCTTCCTGAGAAAGCAGAGACATTGGTGGGCTTTCTTAGTTGTAGCATTGGCATGGAGGGACCAGGACAGGTTGTTGGTATCTGGTCGCCGAGAAACTCGAAGCTCTCGACCATTTCTACCTCATCCCTGTTGATGTAGACAGGGGCATGTTCCCCACTACGCTTCCTGAAGTCGATGACAATCTCCTTCATTTTGTTGACATTGAGGGAGAGATTATTGTTGCTGCACCAGTTCACCAGATTCTCTATCTCATTCCTGTTCTCTGTCTCATCACTGTTTGAGAAATGACCCACTGCGGTGGTGTCATCAGCAATCATGAAAATCAAGTTGGGGGGGGAATTTGGCCACACAGTCATAGGTGTATAAGGAGTATAGTAGGGGGCTGAGGACACAGCCTTGTGGGGTACCGGTTTTGAGGATGATCGTGGAGGAGGTGTTGTTGCCTATTCTTACTGATCTGAGTGTTAGGAAGTCTTGGACCCAGTCGTAGAGAGAGGAGCTAAGGCCAGGCCACGGAATTTGGGGATGTGTTTCGTAGGAATAATGGTGTTGAAGGCTGAGCTGTAGTCAATAAATAGGAGTCTGAAATAGGTGCTTTGTTATTCAGGCGGTTCCCGGGTTGAGTGCAGGGCCAGGGAGATGGTGTCTGCTGTGGACCTGTTGCGGCGGTTGTGAACTGTAGTGGATCCAGGCAGTCTGGGAGGCCAGACTGATTTGTGCCATGACTAACCTTTCGAAGCACTTCATAATGATGGATGCATTCATATATAGAAGATGGACAGAGAAAGGAAAGATTTACAGTGCAGAGATCACAGAGAACAATTGTGTTTCACATGATCCAGAATCAAAATGTCGCTCTGGGAGAATGAGGTGTGAGTTTCTTTGTGTCTCCCAGATTGCTCCATTTGTTCAGGGGTCAGAAACACACACAGATTCAGCTATTTCTCCCATTTTAATAATTTTAGAAATAGCTATGAGGATATCAATACATGTTTTCAAAGAAGTATGCAGTGTGAGGTCCCAGCCCCCTCACCGATGGAAACCCATTCTTGGAGATGGAACAGGTGTGTGGTTGGAAGGGCATCGGGGGTGGGGGGTGAGACACCGAGTAATGTTCTGGGAACTGAGGTTCAAATCCTGCCACGGCAGGTGGTGGAATTTACATTCAATACAAGTTTGAATTTGAAAGGCTAATGATGAGCAAAAAAACCATTATTGATTATCATTAAAGCCCATTGGGTTCACTAGTGCTGTTTAGGGAAAAACAAATCTGCCATCTTCACCTGGTCTGGCCTACATGTATCTCCAGATCTGCAACGTGGTTGAATCTTAAATTCCCTCTGATATGACACAGCAAGCCACTCAGTTGTACCCAACTGGTACAAAGTTACTAAAAAGGTATGGAAATGGGCAGACCAGGCATAGGCCTTGGCACGGGAAACAGCCTTGTCGACCCTGCAAAGTCAGATTTAGAAAATAAATATTTGAACCTGGTTGTAAACAGCCTGCTTCAGCACCAGAGTGGGATGGTGTCAGTGTCCACGGGGTGGAGTTTGTAGCACGGACTGAAGACAATCGTTTCATGTTTCTCACTCTGTAAATGGAGGAAACTTCTCCTAATCCAGGACAGGATCTCAGTCCAGTCGCGATGCTGTGTGACTTTGAGGTGATGATGTTCACATTCACCTGTGAACCTGGTCTTTCTAAATGGTGGAGGTTGAAGGTTTGGGAGTTTCTATCTGGCTGTAGATGTATCCTTTCCTTCACCTCTTTTCCTCCCACATCTCTTAATCCTGCCCATCCGCTGCCTCTTCACATTGAAGCTCTGGTCTTGTATCGGTTCAGACTGGCTCAAAGGTTCCCTTCCCTGAAGGACATTAGTGAACCAGTTGGGTTTTTATGACAATCCATCAGTTTTCTTGGTCTCTTTTTCCCAGTGCCGGCCCCACAAATTACCAGATTCATTCAGCTCAATTTCACAACCTGCCTTTGTGTTTTTGTGGGTTCTCTCTCACTCTCTTTTTTCTTTTTTAAATCAATTTCACAGCATATTCAAAGGTGAGGATTTGCAGTCAGAAAACTGAAACCAAACATCACATCAGGATCAGACAGAGTCGCCCAATTTATCGTAATATGCGTATCATTGGATTTTGAACATGGAAGGAAAAAGCACCGCTCACAGTGGGGAGAAACTGTACACGTGTTCCGTGTGTGGACGAGGATTCAGCCGTTTATCTGGCCTGTCAAAACATAAATGCAGTCACGGTGGGGAGAAATTGTGGAAATGTGAGTATTGTGGCAAGGGATTCAGTTCCCCATCAGAGCTGGAAATTCATCGACGGAGTCACACTGGGGAGAGACCGTTCACCTGCTCCGAGTGTGGGAAAGGATTCACTCAGTTGTCCCACCTGGTGAGACACCAGCGAGTTCACACTGGGGAGAGACCATTCACCTGCTCCGAGTGCAAGGTGGGATTCACTCAGTCAGCCCACCTGGTGTCACACCAGCGAGTTCATACGGGAGAGAGACCATTCACCTGCTCCGAGTGCAAAATGGGATTCACTCAGTCAACCCACCTGGTGACACACCAGCGAGTTCACACTGGGGAGAGACCATTCACCTGCTCCGAGTGTGGGAAGAAATTCAGCCGGTCGTTTCATCTTCTGATTCACCAGCGAATTCACTCTGGAGAGAGACCATTCACCTGCTCTGAGTGTGAGAAGGCATTCATTACATCAACCGAACTGTTGACACACCAGCGGATTCACACTGAGGATAACCCGTTCACCTGCTCCAAATGTGGGAAGGAATTCGCTAACTCTTCTAACCTGATCTGCCATCAACGAATTCACACTGACGAGAGACCTTTTAAATGCCCAGACTGTGGAAAGTGCTTTAAAAGTTTTGGGAACTTGATGACCCATCAACGGGTTCACACTCGAGTCCGTTCAGATGCTTTCACTGTGGGACTGAGTTCAGACAATCATCTCCTCTCACTGTAAACCAGCGAGTTCACACTGGGGAGAAACCATTCATCTGCTTCAAGTGTGGGAAAGGATTCAATCAGTCATCCAACGTGCTGACACACCAGCCAGATTGGAGTTTGCTGTTAATCACATCCAGAACTGAACTATATTTATTGGGGTCTGATGTTAACAATATCCAGTGCAGATTTAGATATTGGTATTCTGGGTTAAAAATAAAATAAAAAATCAACTTTGTTTTAATTTTTGAATGACTGCATCTTCATTTGGGAGGCTGGGATTATCCCCGTTTCGAGGGAACTAAGGAATAGACCATAAGCCGTAGGAGCAGCATTCGGCCATTCAGCCTTCATTATAACAATGATCCCATTGTGATTCCTGCTGGTTGGGAAATGTGCGATATTGATGCCAGTCTGTCTTTCTTTAATTATCTTCAATCCCAGTCCTCTGGTTACTGACCCGCATCAGTGGAACAGTTTCTCCCGATCTGCTCTATCAAACCACCCGTCCCCACCCCGATCATCTTGAACAGATCCATGAAATCTCCATTTCAGCTTCTTTGTTCTAAAGGGAACACATTTGGGGGAGGCGATGCCTAATGGTATTATCGATAGACTATTAATCCAGAAACCCAGCTAATGTTCTGGGGACCCGGATTCGAATCCACATTTTGAAAAAGATGAACAGTGTCTGTGGTTTACAGTGAGAGGAGATGATTGTCTGAACTCAGTCCCACAGCGAAAGCATCTGAACAGGTGGTGCAGCACATTTCCCAGGACATTGGAGCAGTAATGAATGAGGCCAGGATGACAGAGTCGAAACAACATTATATTCTTTATGCTTGAAACCTGTCTTAGAATTCTCTTCATTAACTGGACCATCAATGTGAGGGGAATTAGCATCTTCTGTAATTCCAGAACCAAGAGACACTGATTCCCCAGGGATGTTGTTCTGTAATTTACACTATCCCCCAGCAGGGCTCTTCACCCAGGCTGACAACAGGCAGCTCAGTGTTCGTGATTTGTCATTGCTGCTGTTCCAGATGTTGTTCAATATAGACTCAAGTTTAGAGAAAGGAGTGGAAATGGGTCATCAGAACTCTCACTGTCCCTGACGGGTAATGGTTACTTGAATTTCTCAAACATTGTGGTTTGTAAAGACACTGTTATTTCATCTCCAGTATTAGTCAGAATGGGCTGTATTCTCCACGTGATAGGGCTGGAATTATCTGTGTGGGTGTGTGTCTATGAATGAAGATGTCTGTCTGGGTGTGGGTGTGTGTCTATGTTTGCCCATATCTGTGTAAGAGACAGGGAGAGAGAGTGTGTTTGGATCTCTGTGTTTGGATATCTTTATGTGCTGCTCCTTCTTAGGTGGTTTGTCTCAAAGGTTCCTCTCCGGGTGATTTGAGTAGAATCATTCAGAGATTCTTCATCCTGGGTGAATCCACAGGCTGACCATGTGCTGTGTAAAACCTGACATCCACACCACCAGACTCCACTTTTCCTGGAACAACATCAAGTGTTTGCTGCTTTCCTGATCCTTCCTTTTCCCTCCCTTTTCAATTCTATCACTTCTCATGATTCTGAATTTCAGAGAGGACAGACTCATCCCACTGAATGTCCTCCAAGGACAACCGCCTCATCTCAGGAATCAGTCCAGTGAAATTTAGTTGCACAAAGACAGTGAGCAAATAGAACAAAGACCAAAAGAGGGAAATAGATAGAGACACAGACAGAGGCTGTTCGAGTGAAAGAGACTGAGCGAGAGTTACAGTCATAGTCATACAGTGCAGAAAACACCCTTCGACCCATGGAGTCTGCACCAACAATAGCTACCACTAAGCCCCATGCTAATCCCATTTTCCAGCACTTGTCCCATATCCTTATCTGAATGCTATAATATTTCAAGTGCTCATCCAAATACTTTTTAAAGGTTGTTAAGTTTCCAGCCTCCACTACCTTCCCAGGCAGTTTATTACAGATTCCCACCACCCTCTGATTTTTCTCAACTCTCCTCTGAATCTCTTGCCTGGCCCCCTAAAACTACATCCCCTCATGATTGACCTCTCAACCAAGGGTTCTACTCACCCGGTCCATATCCTTCATAATCTTATTCACCACAGTCATGTCCCCCTCAGCCTTCTCTGCTCTAAACACTCCAAACCAATCCAGTCTCCTTATAGCTCAAATGTTCCATCCCAGGCAACATCCTGGTGAATCTCCTCTGTACCCCCTCCAGTGCAATCACATCCTGTGGGGGGGAGGTTTAACACAGATATCAGAAGGACATATTTCACACAGAGGATCGTGGGGGCCTGGAATGTGTTGCCGGGCAAGGTGGTGGAGGCGGACACACTGGGAACGTTTAAGACTTATCTAGGCAGCTATATGAACGGAGTGGGAATGGAGAGATACAAAAGAGTGGTCTAGTTTGGACCCGGGAGCGGCGCGGGCTAATTGTTCCTTGTTTCTCGTTTCAAGGCTTCATTCTATGATCATCTTGCTGGTGCCAGTACAGAGCGAGACTGCGGATAGTTGGGAACCTGTCTCGGGGGCAGGGAATTCATATGGTGTTCGTGGAAGTGGAAATGACTATGGTTGGGAAGCATTTTCCGATCGGGGCCATTGTGATCTCCTGGACTCGTTTCGATCGCCTCAGGGGGTCGGAGAGGAATTTCCCAGATTTTTTTTTCCCCATATTGGCCCTGGGGTTTTTCACTCTGGGTTTTCGCCTCTCCCTGGAGATCACATGGTCTGGAATGGGGGGGTGGGGGTGAGTTAATAGGTTGTAATGAACAAAGCATCGTATCTGTGAGGGACAGCTCGGTGGATAGGATATTGGTATGTAGATAGGCTGGAAAATTGGGCGGGGATCCTGGATTCAGGATTCAATCCTGGACCGGGGAGCGGCGCGGGCTTGGAGGGCCGAAGGGCCTGTTCCTGTGCTGTATTGTTCTTTGTTCTTTGTTCCTATAGTGAGGTGACCAGAACTGCGCACAGTACTCCAGCTGTGGCCTAACCAACATTCTGTACAGCTCCAACATTATCTCTTTGTTCTTATACTGTATGCCACGACTGATAAAAGCAAGTGTCTCATATGCCTTCTTATTCTATTCATCTGCTCTGCTACCTTAAGTGAATAAATACCCCAAGATCCATCTGCTCCTCTGATTTTACCTCGTGTCCTTCCATTCATTAATTATTTCTTTGTCTTGTTACTTCTTCCAAAGTGCATCACTTCACACTTATCAAGGTTAAATAGCATATTTTTTTATTAATTTGTGGGACATGGGTGTTGCTCGCTGGCCATCCCTCATTGCCCTTGAGAAGGTGGTGGTGAGCTACCTTCTTGAATGGCTGCAGTATATGTGCTGTGGGTTTACCTACAATGCGGTTAGGGAGGGAATTCCAGGATTTTTACCCAGTGACTGTGAAGGAACGGTGAAATATTTCGAAATCTACCAGTGTTCTGCCCATGTGACCAACCCAACTATATCTTGTTGCAACCTACGACAGAGTGGGGTAAACTCTAAAAGGACCCTGGGTCTCTGGAATACTCGTCCAGTAACAATCCCACCATGCACATTGGGAGATGTATCAATTGGTTTAATAATTTTATATATTAACCCTCTAGTTCTGACCGTAATTGGATGACAAAATACAATTTTGTGTTGAAATTATTTCCTTCCTATGGCGGTGCTCTTACCCAGCATTCGCAGCGAGAGAGAATGTGCCGCATTGTCACAACAGCAGCCGCTTGCGCAGGCGCAGTACCTGATTCTGAGTGGAGCATGCGCTCTGCGGATTCGGACTGGCCCATGCGCAATGTGGATGCTGGAGCTGCAGGGAGGCGGGGAAGTGGGTGCAGAGGCTTCAGAAACAGACCGGAAGGACACTTATACTCCAGCCAATCAGTGGGTGGGCTTTGTGACATTGGAGGTTGAGCTTCACACCGACTGAACCTTCTTCCTGTGTCCCACATCTGTGAGTAAAACAGTTTGTTTGTGTTGCAGATAAAGTCATGATGTGGAGATGCCGGCGTTGGACTGGGGTGAACACAGTAAGAAGTCTCACAACACCAGGTTAAAGTCCAACAGGTTTGTTTGGTAGCAAATACCATAAGCTTTCGGAGCGCTGCTCCTTCGTCAGATGGAGTGGAAATGTGCTCTCAAACAGTGCAAAGAGACACAAAATCAAGTTGCAGAATACTGATTAGAATGCGAATCCCTACAGCCAGCCAGGTCTTAAAGGTACAGACAATGTGGATGGAGGGAGCATTAAACACAGGTTAAAGAGATGTGTATTGTCTCCAGACAGAGGTTGTTCTGTCTGGAGACAATACAAAATATTGGTAAGGCCACAGTTGGAATACTTTGTGCAGTTCTGGTCACCCTATTATAGGAAGGGTATTATTAATCTTGAAAGAGTGCAGAAAAGATTTACTCGGATGCTACCAGGACTTGATGGTTTAAATTATAATGAGTGGTTGGATAGATTGGGGCTTTTTATTTCTGGAGCGTAGGAGGCTGAGTGGTGATCTTACAGAGGTCTATAAAATAATGAGGGGCACAGATCAGCTAGATAGTAAATATATTTTCCCAAAGGTAGGGGAGTCTGAAACTAGAGGGCATAAGATTAAGGTGAGAGGGGAGAGATATAAAGGGGTCCAGAGGGGTAATTCTTTCACACAGAGGGTGGTGAGTGTCTGGAACAAGCTGCCAGACAGTCTTTTCAAAAGTGCATAGAGAGTTAAATGGCTATCGAGGGTAATGGGCCAAACACGGGCAATTAGGACGAGCTTTGTCGTTAAAAAGGGCGGCATTGACATGTTGGGCCGAAGGGCCTGTTTGCATGCTTATACCTCTGTGACTCTATGACTCTATCTCACCTTCCTGATTCTCCCAGATACTGATTCCAGATGAGTCAGCCTCCGATTTAAATGGATGAAGGAGATATCATTATGCTATGTTGTCAAATGCGATTGGCTGAGCAACTTGTCAGGAATTATTATTGATGTATGTTTACTGAACGTAATTGATTCTGAAACTAATATGAGGTCGGAACGATCGGTACGAAAATCTATAATTGATCTGTTATTGATGGTACACGTTAGATGCATCGGAAAGATCCTGCCGCTCGGTTCCAGAGCGACTTAACCCTTTTGGTCATCTCCAAGCAGCTGATAGTTCTGTTTTTGTTTTAAATAAATGTTCCGTCCTTACACAGAGATATCTGCCACGTGAGTTTTATATTGTCTGTAGTTAAATACAGTATTGGTCATCTCAAATTATCCCATAGCACTCGCCTTAATTTGGAAATTTGTAATCTATTATGTGCTTATGTGAAATGCACCTCAGTCTCTTGGTTTCACCTCATGGTTTGCACCTCTGCTCTGTATGTGTTCTCTATCTAGCTTGTGGCATGTCTGCCTTGTAAGTATTCCATCGGACGAAATATAGAGAGATTCACACTGTTGACCCACGCTGCAGCGACACTGATAGTTTTTTTAAGGGGCAGTGTAAAGGAAACTATCTTCTGCCACACACTGTCCTGCATCGGCCTCTGATGAAACAGAGCCTTTGCTTTTTAGAATTACCTGAAACTCGGTCAGTGACAGACCAGTTTATGAGTGAAATCACCGAGGTTCTTCTCATTCTTCACTCGCTCTGTCTCTGGATTTTATCATAAAAAGGCAGAGATGAAGGTGTCTTTATACGGATTGGCCACTGGGTGGCGCAGTGACTCTTTCACTGAACGGCCTTGAGTTCAAACACATCCCACACAGGACTGGGGGAACAGACATGTCTGGGAAAGAGGGGAAACCGTATAATATGGAATATGGGGCGGAGTTGATGGGCTTTGGAAAACGGAATTAAGCCAAGCCAGAGATGGTTAAATTTTCATTCAATATTTATTTTAAAAATTCAGAGAATATTTTACAGCGACATTATTTTTTAAAGTTAGAAAAGTGAATTTAACGATCGAGCTTCACATTGAGAACACAACACATGCACAGGGAATCCGTCAATATTTGTACATCTGTTACATACACCAGAAAGAGAAAACAGGACCTTAATAGAAAGAGGAATTAACAAATATGGATAAGGAATGAGAAAAGTTTCTTATTTATACATGATATTTAAACTATGGGGAAACTGTTAACCACAATTACATTATAACAAAAAATGCCTCGTGCTTTTCACTCTGAAAACTGAAATACCGTCTATGATTGTCTCAGTTACAGATTCAAAATGATAAACTGAGAGAATTTTACTGATAGAGTCACCAAGAGTAGATATTGTATTTCTGTCATACGGAGATCATAATAATCAGCTGAGGGAAATCTGCAGCTTCCAAAATTCAACCCATCACTTGATCTGTAAAAGAAAGATACAATAATGAAGCAGTTGTTTATGATGCGGGATATTAAAGTTAGAGTTTTTAATGGAACATTGAGAGATTTTTCAAATCCATTCTGTCAGTTTGATATGTGAGTGCATTCAATCATCTCACCTTCACCAGAGTGACCGCAGTGCTGTAGAAAATGCTCAGGAAGAACAGGACAATGAATGTGGAAGCCGTTGTCCAGATGTTACTGTTATCATCCTCATTGTCTTCAATCCAGATGCGGTCGGTGGAGTCTAGGGGACGGAGACCAGGATATGAAATTAGATTACTTTGTTTATCCAGGTAATCTTATTGTTATTTTTCTTTTCCCCGTTCTCCTTTTTAAACTGTTCATTTATTCTTGAACCTAATTTTCAATGTATACCTACTCTTAAGCTCAGGGCACTCAGTAACCGATCTCCGTAACTATTTTCACACCTGATCTTTATTGACATTCCTTGGACAGTCCATGTCAGAAAGCACTGAAGATGTTTTCTTGAAAATCAGTTGATTTTTTGACAATTCGGAACTATCCCTTATTGAAGAGTATTATCACTGATATCGAGGAACGTTCACTGATCAATGATTGTTTTCACAGATGGTTACTGATCTGTAAACTGTGAATGTTGTTGTTTAAGAGTTGGGATGTAATTTCCGATCTGTGCTTCTTTATGGTGGAAATATTTAGTAGATCGTGAGCTTAATTCAGTTTCTCAGCGTGTTTATATGTTCATTGTACATTGGGATAATAAATCTGTGGATATCTCCATTAAAAAGTCACGTTTAAATTGTACTTTCATCATTTGCCTACCGTTTGTATTGAAGATTTTGCATTTGTGTGCGTGTGCATGAGCATCTCGTGCTCTGCATTAAACTTTGGCTCTGAGTTAATATGTGATTATGAGTGTTAATGTGCGCGTTCATTTGCCTGTGATTGTTGATTTGTGTAGTTGTGTGTCTGCATCTGTGCGCATATTTTATTCTTTTGTCATTGTGTATATATGACTCTATTATTGTGTGAAGTCTATGACTATATATTAATGCCATTCTTAATGCGTGCACATGTGTTTATGCCTATTGCTCTGTGTTAATTTCTGTCACTCTAGTAATGTTTGTTTCCCTTTCTGTGGAGTTGCCGGCGTTGGACTGGGGTCGGCACAGTAAGTAGTCTCACAACACCAGGTTAAAGTCCATCAGGTTTATTTGGTTGCACGAGCTTTCGGAGCGTTGTCCCTTCATCAGGTGACTACTTACTGTTTCCCTTTCTGTGTGCGTCTGTTTCTCCATGTGTCTGTGTGCACGCCTGTTAACATGTCAGTGTATGTATACACATGTTGACATTCTTTATAACGGTGCGTTGATGTATATTTGTGTTTCGATGTGTAGTAATGTGTGCTATGGTGTTCTGTTCTATGAGCATGTTAATGTTTGCGTCTACATGTTTGTGTGTAAATGTTTTGCTGTCTGTTCTTCTATATGCAGTCTGGTGATTTGTTTATATGTATTTCCACATATGTTTGTGAATGTGTATAACATTGTGTGTCTTTATATCTATATTCCTATCAGCATGAACGTGTGCTAATATATGTATTTATTTGAGTCTAAGTATGTGCTTGTGTATTTATGTGGGTCTGCATGCGTGTGTATCTGTCTGTATTGTGTCTATGCATGTATGTGTTTGTGTTTGGGTCTGTACCTACTCACGTATGTGTATGTGTATGCACTTGTGTGTTTCATGTGTACATGTGTGCGTTTACATATTTGATTATGTGTGTGTATGTTGTTGTTTTAGTGTCTGTTTGTACAAGAGCGCGTGTCTATGTGTTCGTATGTGAGTTTAGAAGGATGAGGGGTGATCTTATAGAGACATATAAGATAATGAAGGGGCTGGATAGGGTAGAGGTGGCGAGATTCTTTCCACTTAGAAGGGAAACCAGAACTAGAGGGCACAGCCTCAAAATAAGGGGGGGCCGGTTCAGAACAGAGTTGAGGGGGAACTTCTTCTCTCAGAGGGTAGTGAATCTCTGGAATTCTCTGCCCATTGAAGTGGTGGAGGCTTCCTCGTTGAATATGCTTAAATCACGGGTAGATAGTTTTCTGATCGATAAGGGAATTAGGGGATATGGGGAGCAGGCGGGTAAGTGGAACTGATTCGCTTCAGATCAGCCATGATCTTGTTGAATGGCGGGGCAGGCTCGAAGGGCCAGATGGCCTACTCCTGCTTCTATTTCTTATGTTCTTATGTTCTTATGTGTGTGTGTGTGTGTGTGTGTGTGTGCGTGTGTATGTGTGTGTGTGTGAGAGAGAAAGAGAGAGAGAGAATGGGTCTGTCCCTATGTATATTTGTGTACGGATGTGTTTGTGTCTGGGTGTATTTTTGTGTGGGTGTATTTGTGTAAGTGTGTATTTTTGTTTGTGCATGTTTTGCCCATGAGTGCATTTGTGTGTGCATTCTTGTTTCTCTGCATGTGTGTTCGTCTGTGCAAGTATTGAGTGTACCTATGGTGTGTGAAAGTGTATCTGTTGTGTATTTGTGTGTTTCTGTGTCTGTATTTGAATGTGCCTGTCCCTATTTCTGTATATGTATGTGTGTGGGGGTATATGCATGCGTTTGTGTGTGTATATTTACATGTGTCTTTCTGTATTTGTGTGCATATGTGTGAGTATGTGTATTTGTGTGTGTAGTTGTGCATTTGTGTCGATGTGTGTGTATGTGTGTGAGTGTGTGTGTGTGCGCTTATGTGTGTATTTATAATTGTGACAGTTTTGTGGAGTATTGTCAGTGTGTGTATTTTTTAGCTGTTGCTCCAAGTTTCACCGCAATCATTAACTGAAAATGATCCAAACAATACGAATAATGGAGCATATTTTCAATGTTTTGCTGTATGAATGTAGTTTATGTGAGTGGCACGAAGATATCAGGAGAACGAATGAAATCATTCATTGATGCATCTCAGAAACATCAGGGACAGAACAGTAAAAACCGGGGAGGATTCAACCATTTGTTTCAATTTGCATTATGGGAAATCAATGCCAGGACATGATTAACAGGAACAAGAGTGCAGAAACATTTTAAAATTATGTTGCATAAGTATATATGCATCACATTGATTAGGATAATGATACTTCAAACTCTGCAGCAAATAAGCCAGAAGCTAATTTGTACTGTCGGCAACTGGGTTCTTCTAGTAGAGAGCTGGTCCCTTCCAAACACGTTACTTGCGAAGAGGGAGGAGAGTGAGCTCATAATTTCCCTCTCTCTACCCGGTGAAGCAATGTGCCTGATGGTTCTAACCACTGACGAGGTGGAGGTGAGTGGATTAAATAATGACATTCCTCCTCTTTTCATTGAGGAAGTGGTGGTACATGGGTTAGCTACTGCTCCTCCCCTCTCTTTGTTGGGTGAGTAGGAATCCGGTATGTTAACAATTTCACTCTCCCCTCTCTCTGATGGGGGGGATTGTTGCTCCATGTTTGTGTGTGACCCTCACTTCAGTTCCCAGTGGGTGTGGTGCAGCAGCTTAAAGCTGACATCAATGGTAAAGGCATGGACAATGAGAGAAGCAGGAACACCGAGATCTAAATTGTATTTGTTTGTCAGAAATGTTGAAATTGTCAGATTTCTCCTCAGTGGGAGGAAAGTCGGTGAAGATATTTTGCTGAATCCTGTAATGAATGTGCTCTACTCTGTCTCTAACCCAGGGTGTATCTGAGCTGGGTGCACTGGTTCAACAAGGCTTGGGCCCGAGACGTGAAAATACCTGACTCAAACCAAAGATACATAGTGGAAGTAAAATTGAAAACCAATCAATTAAGCAATTGGGTATTTCGTTTATCGTTGGAGGAAAAAGATTTTATTCTTTTTATTGAAGTTTTTAATGTAACCGAGTGATTCTCATTGACATGAATTAACGGTGTCCATCAGTGCAAGGGAAATGTTCACAAAACTGGGTTTACCGCTGGATTTGTCAACTGTTCTGTTGATGATCTTCAAGGGGATGGCTTCATGTCCCACCACACAGGAGTAAGAAGCGCCGCTGGACCATTCCTCTGCTGCAATGGATAACAGGCTGTACATGAAGAAGGAGCTATTCCCGCTCTCCGCGACCACCTCGGTGTTCTTATAGTTCCCAGGATTCACCGGCTTGTCGTTGACGGTCCACTTGACGAAGATCTCTCGCGGGGAGAAACGTCTCACTAAGCAGCTGAGGGAGACGAATCTCTGAGCGGAGACTTCTTCTGCCGAGGGCAGGAGGACAGAGACGAACGGTTCCCGCGGATTTGGATCTGCAGAAAAAGTACAATAAATGTCAATAAACTGGAGAATTCTGGAGACAATAAAACTGCTGGCTCGATATCAGAAAAATGTGCTTCGCTTCGATTTTCAATGTTTCCATTTTTGACTTCCAGTTTGGAGCAGAGGTGAACACAATTATTTTATCAAATAACTCAGGGGGCTGGACTGGGAAGTTTCAGAAATTTTACATCACAGAATCAGGCTATTCGGCCCAACTGATCGGCTTTATTTTTGGTTTTCATGCTCCACATCAGGCTCCTCCCTCGTTATTCGATCTAAACCCAATAACATCGCCTTCAGTTCACTTTTCATTCATCAACACATCAAATTTCCCCGTAAAAATATCTACACCTCCCAGTTTTTAGTTAGTAGAGTTTCCACTCAGGGGACACCATTAATGCACTGAATACTGAATATTGACCAGTTCACTGACACTGGAAATAGACACAGTGACGCATTTATTGCTTCAATCTCTCAGCTCACCTGTTTCCTTGTGGATGGATTTTCTTAAAGGAGTCGGCAGATCCTGATGGCTCACCACGCAGTCAAACACAGCCGCACTCAGCCAGGCTTGTGTCGAGACGTTTAAGTTGCTGACCACGCTGTCAGGATCCGCTCCTGGCTTTTCGGCAATCTCTGATTTCAAATACTTCCTGTCTCGGATCCAGGACACATTGACTCCATAGGGAGCATGAGAAATGATGCAGGTTAAGGTCACGGTCGCCTCCAATAAGACCTGTTCTATTGGCGGGGGCTGTATCGTCACTGTGGTATCAGGGCACTGGGGAGTATCTGTGAATGAAAAATGAAAATCAACCCTAGTTCCCTCTTCAGAAGCAGGACAGCAGTCTTCAGCCTGAAGGAGACGAAGTTGCCTTCGATATATCAACCTCTAACTATCACCTTTCAGCCTCTATGGAGGATGGAAAACCAGCCTGCTCTGTGAAATTATTCTCTTTTTGTTCAAGTATTTTAGCAGCGGTATCATTCTCATGAATCAACATTGCAGTATTCCCCAACAAATATACCATTCCTGAACTCAGGAACCAAGTACTGGCAGTTAGTTTATAAGTAGGGTGGATACACTTCCCAATATTTTACCCCTATGCTGTGACCTGTGAAACAGTCCGACACCGACTGTCTCTCCAAATCTTACCAGCTGTCTCAGGAAAAAGCTGACATCAAGACCACCTCGCTTACTATGTTACTTCAAAATGGAAGGGAACACTATTTCAAGGGGAGGCAGTGGCATGGTGGTGTTGCCAATGGGCTTGTAACCCAGGGCACGACTCTGGGGACACAGATTCGAATCTCACCACTGCAGATGGTGAAATTTGAATTTAGTAAAAATCTATCATTAAAAGTCAAATGATCATCATGAAGCCGTTGTTGTAAAAACCCACCTGGTTCACGAATGCCGTTTAGAAAAGTAAATCTGTTGTCTTTATCTGGCCTGGCATGCATGTGACTCCAGATCCACAGTAACGTGGTTGACACTTAAGTGGCCTCCGGGATGGGCCACAAATGCACATCTCATGAAGGAATAACAAAAATTGATGTTGTGATGAAGTTCTGAATGGGGCACTGTCCCAATGCAGCAAACTACATGACAATAACTTAGAAGTTGTTCTATGCTTTGTATTAACTTTAATAGATCCCTAATTTCGATTAACAGCGGAATAATCTTTTTCTCGGTTTGAGTCTCTTACCCAGAGATCCGCTGATGTTCTGACTCTGAGTGAATCCTTGATGAGTGACCTGGCAGGTGTAGACCGCTTTGCTGAACCATTCCTGAGCGGAGACTGTCAACCGACTGCTGGCCGAGAAGTTCCCATTCACTTCACAGGCGGGAGAGGTGACAATTCCTGAATTCATGGGTTGCCCATTCTTCAGCCACTCCACCGTCATTGACTTTGGCTGGAAATCAATGATTGAACAGACGATGGTTGCAAATTTTCTGCTGGTGATTTCTTCACTGGAACTCACGGTGAGGATAACGGTTGGGGTGATAACGATTGGGCCTTCAACAAACAAATGTTCAGATGTTACTTGAAGATTCAATTGACATCAATTAAAATTAGTTCTTTTATTTTAGCACGATAGCTGCCGATTTGAGAATTATATCCATGGTTTGGTTGAATTGGCAGAGAAATTCAACCGTCAAAAGTGCCACACAATGCATTTGGGAAGGGAAAACAAAGCAAGGAAATAAACTGGAATGTTAAGAGGGATTGAGGAAATGCAAGACCTTAGAGTGCACGTCCACAGGTCCTTGTAGATGGTAGGGCAGCTGGAAAAGTTGATCAAGAAAGCATATCAGATTAGTTTCTCTATTATGTGAGATATTGAATGCAAAAACAGTGATGCAATGATGGAGCTGTATAAAACCTAGTTAGGCCACGTTTGGAGTTTGCTGTACAGTTCTGGTCACCACGTTGCAGGAATAACGTAATGACTCTGGCGAGAGATGAGGTTTACAAGAATGTTGCCAGGGCCTGAAAATTGCAGCCATGAGGAGAGATTGGATAGGCAGGGTTTGTTCTCTTTAGGAAAAGAGGAGGCTGAGGCGTGACATAATTGTGGTTCACAAAAAAATAAGGGACGTAGGCAGAAATAATTCATTCCCCAAGTGGAGGGCTCAATTACCAGGGAGCATGGTCATTTAAAAGGTATCTGGGTCTGCATCTCAAGTGCTTTAAGCTGCAATGCTACGGAGCAAGGGCTGGAAAATAGACTTAACTTGTCTGGCTAGTTTATTTGTTCTCCCTTTTGACCAGCACAGACATGATGGGCTAAATGACCTCATTCTGCACAGTATCATTTCTGTTGTTCTTTGATTCTGAGCAACTTTTCAGTCAGTAGACACTTACCTGGATTTTGCATAATTCAATTTTTCAGAATGCTACAGATCAGTTATAACTAAGGCCTTATACAGTTCAATCAGAGCGTTCCTGTCTTGCCCAAGTTCCACAACACTTACATTGCATTCCAATGCTCTTGACTGAGCCGCTGTGTCGAACCTCACAGTCGATTTTGCTGCACTTTCCCTTTGACTGGATGACGGTTAACTGGCTGCTCAGGGTATAGGTTCCCTTCGTGTTTCTCACTGATGGGTAAGTCTTAAATCCAGTGGTGATCAGCTGTCCATTTTTCTTCCAGGTGAGACTGGTGATTTCTGGGGAGTAGTCCATCGCCAGACAGCCATAGGTGACGGAGCCGCCGGTGTTGTGTTGCTGACAGGAGGAGATCAGGCTGTAGAGAGTGGGCGGAGACGGTGTCGCTGGGAAAGAATAGTCGATTAAACAAGTTAGACTCTTATCTGCGTTTATTAATTTGTCAAACATATTTATACAAGTAAGTTTCTATATTAGGTATAGCTCTTGGGGCTAAAGGGATGAATGGATATGGGTAGTAGACGGGGTCAGGATATTGATGAGCTGTGATCAAAGTGAATGGTAGAGCAGGGTCAAAGGGCCGAATGGCCTACTCCTGCTTCTATTTTCTATGTTTCTACATCACGATTTGTCTCGAATTATGAACTTAACTTAATATTTCCCGATTAAGACCTACATACACCTTTCAGATTCTGTTGCTCCTATCATTTGAGAATCGCCATCTTTGTAGAAACTCACATCACTGTCTCGACCTCTATCAGGTTGGAAAGACAAAAACATTTTGATGTCATTGTAATGACATACCATTCATTAGATTAACAGAGAAGTGTAAAGAGTTTCTCCATTACTTCAGGCACGAGCTATTTCTCAAACAACAGCACTTTGTGATGAAGAACTTGTCTCTTCATTCATATCAGCCACTCACCTGATGAAAGAGCTCCAAAATCTCACGATTCCAAATAAGCCTGTTGTACTTTAACCTGGTGTTGTGAGACTCCTTACTGTGCCCACCCCAACCTAGCGTCGGCATATCCACATTGTAGTTTTGGCTATTGCCTGTGTTCAAACTAACTGATGCCCCTTCCTCTCTCCAACTCACTGCCCCTCACTCCACAAAACGAAGATTGGTGACTTTGCTTCAAAACTACCTTCGGAATGAATACTTACTGAATGACCAGGAAACTCTCAATGTGATTACAAATTCAAATAATTGCAACATTGACTAATTGAAGGGTCAGACATTAATAGCAAGAGTTGGCCATTCGGGCCCTGAAGTCTCCTCCATTATTCACTGAGATTACAGATGATCTGGTTGTGGTGCTAGGTCTATTTTGCACATCCTCACTCCGCCCGTCGATCACCCACTCTCTGCCCATTTTCCCCGACTCTCTGCGCTTTCCCCTGGCTCTCTGCTATTCCCTGTGGCTCTTTTCCCCTTTCACCCGGCTCTCCGCACTTCCACCTGGCTCTCTACACTTCCCTCCAGCTCTGTCCCCTCTCCCCCGGCTCCCTGCCCTTTCCCTCAGCTCCCTACCCTTTCCCCCGGCTCTTTGCCCGTGTCCCTGCTCCCTATCCACTTTCCCCTTTCCCCTGGCTCTCTGCCCTTTCCCCCTGACTCTCTGCCTTTCCCCTTGACTCTCTGCCCTTTCCTCTGGGCTCTCTTGTCCTTTTCCTCGGCTCTCTGTCCTTTCCCCGGCCTCCCTGCCCTTTATCCTGGCTCTCTCCTCTTTCCCTGGTCTCTCTGTCCTTTCTCCTGGTTCTCTGCCCTTTCACCTGGCTCCCTGCCCTTTCTATTAGCTCTCTGCCCTTTCTTCTGGCTCTCTGCGCTTTCTCCTGACTCTCTGCCCTTTCCCGGCTCTCAGCCCTGTTGCCCGGCTGTGGGCCCATTCCCCAGGCTCTCTGCCCTTCCCCCCCGGCTCTCTGCCCTTTACCACGCCTCCTGTTCTCCACGGCTCTTTGCCATTGTCCTTGGCCCTGAGCCCCCAGGGATTCCCCCCAGCTCTCCACATTCGCAGGGCAGCTCCCACATTTGAACACCAAACTAACTGCCGCTTGAGATCTTTCTTCTCTCTCGTTGCAGACCTCCACACACAGGTTTAGCGAGTGTGAGTGAGAGAATGTGAGTGCGTGAGGGTGAGCGATTGAAGGAGTGAGAGTGGATGAGTGATGGTGTGTGAGTGACGGAAGGTGGGTAAGTGAGGGTGAGTGAGTGAAGTTCTTTCAGTGAGGATGAGTGATTGAGGGTGAGTGAGTGAGTGTGGGTGAGGGTGAAAGAGCGTGACTAAATGAGGGTGTGTGAGAGAGGGTGGGTGAGTGAAGGTGGCTGAATGTGTGAGTGAAGGTGGGTGAGTGAGTGTCGGTAAGAGAGAATGAATGAGGGTGAGTGAGTGAGGATGCGTGAAGGTTAGTGAAGGTGGGTGAGTGAGAGCGAGTGAATGAGGGTGAGGAGTGAATGTGACTTAGTAAGTGAGGGTGAGAGAATGAGTGAGTCAGGGTGTGTTATTGAGGGTGGTGTGCGAGAGTGTGTGAGGGAGAATGAATGCGGATGGGTGGATGAGTGAAGGTGAGTGAGTAAAGGTGTTTGACTGAGGATGAGTGATTGAGGATCTGTGAGTTAGGGTGGGTGAACGTGAGTGATGGTGAATATGTGAGGGTGTGTGAGTGAATGTAGGTGCGTGAGTCTCAGTGAGTTTGAATGGGTCAGGTGGCGTACGTGAGAGGGAGAGGGTAATTGAGCTTGAGTGTGTGGGGGTGCGTCTGGGTGAGTGAGGGTGGGTAAGTGGGGAGAGTGAGTGAGGGTGAGTGAGAGTGATTGAGACTGGATGAGTGAGGGAGGGTAAGTGCGGTGAGTGAGTGAGAGTGATTGAGACTGGATGAGTGAAGGTGGGTAAGTGGGGTGAGTGAGGGTGAGTGAGAGTGAGTGAGACTGGATAAGTGAGGGTGGATAAGTGGACTGAGTGAGTGAGAGTGAGTGAGACTGGGTGAGTGAGGATGGGTTAGTGGGATGAGTGAACGAAGGTGACTATGAGTGTTGGTGAGTGACTGAGGCTCTGAGTGAGTGACTGAGGGTTAGTGAGTGAGGTTGAGTGAGTGATAGCGTGTGAGTGTGGGTGACTGAGTGACAGTGAGTGAATGAGGGTGTGTGAGGGCGAGTGAGTGTGAGTGAGTGAGTGCTGGTGAGTGAATGAGGGTGTGAATGTGAGTGAATGAGGGTGAGTGAGTGAGGATGGGTGAGAGTGAGAGAGCGAATGTGTGTGAGTGATTTTGAGTGAGTGAGGGTGTGAGGGTGAGTGACTCAGGGTGAATGAGGATCAGTGAGTTTCTGAGGTTGAGTGCGTGAAATTGAGTGTGTGAAGTTGAGTGTGTGAGGTTGAGTGTGTGAAATTGAGTGTGTGAGGGTGGATGAGTGAGCAAGGGTGAGTGAGTTGGGATGAGTGAGTTGGGATGAGTGAGTTGGGATTTGTGAGTGGGGATGAATGAGTGAGAGTGTGTCAGCGAGGGAAGGTGGGTAAGTGAGGGTGAGTGAGTCAAGTTCTTTGAGTGAGGATGAGAGATTGAGGGTGAGTGAGGAAGTGTGGGTGAGGGTGAGAGAGTCAGTGGGCCACCTCCACCTCTTCCTCTCCATCGATCTTTTCCCGATTCTCCACATTGATCAGCTTTCAGTAACAGGGATGTGTAAATCACCGGGCAGCTGCTTTAATGTCGGTGTCTTTCTTTAAGAAACACGTACCAGTGAACAAATAGTCAGGCTGAGGGAGCTGTAGGGAAGCTGACAGCAAAACTAGGATGGGTCACACAGGAATCAACCAGTATTGGGGAGCCAGGCGGCCTTGGTCTCAGCCAATTCCCTTCTTATTTTTTGGGTGTTTTTGTCCGGTGTAGCACATGGAAATTCCTACTTCTGACCCCATGTTGGATGGAATGTCACTGTTGAAGCAGTCGAAGATTGTTAGTCCCAGAACACTCCCCTGCCGAAATCCTGCAGTGAAATCTGAACCTAGATGTTTGACCTCCAACCACCAATACCGTGTTGCTTTGTGCTAAGTATGACTCCAAACAGAGAAGAATTTCCCGCCGATTCTTATTGACTAGTTTTACTCGGGCCCTTTGATCCCACCCTCATTCAAATGCCACCGGGGTGGGGGTGGGGGGGGGGGGGGTGGGGGGGGGGGGGGTCGAGACGGGGGGGGGGGGGCGGTGGCGGTGACACAGTTATTAGCGCTGCTGCCTCAGAGTTGGATTCCCGACTTGGGTCACTGTCTGTGTGGAGTTTGCAAGTTCCCCCCGTGTCTGTTTGGGTTTCCTTCGGGTGCTCCTGTTTCCTCCCACAGTCCAAAGATGTGTGGGTTCGGTGGATTGGCCGTGCTAAATTGCCCCTTAGTGTCAGGGGGACTAGTTAGGGTAGATACATGTGGTTATGGGGATAGGGCTTTGGTGGGATTGCTGTTGGTGCAGACTCGATGGGCTGAATGGCCTCCTTCTGCACTGTAGCATCCTATGATTCTACTCTATGGTGTCAAGGACAGACACTCTGACGTATGTGAGATCGAAAGTGTGTGTGTGAGAGAGAGAGAGAGAGAGAGAGTGTGTGTGTGTGTGTCTGTGTGTGTGTGTGAGAGAGAGAGCGATAGGGAGAGAGAGAGATAGAGGGAGAGAGAGATAGAGAGAGAGAGAGAGAGAATGTGTGTGTGAGCATGCCTGTGTATGATAGAATGCGTTTGCACGTGGGTGAGACAGTGGGCTGTGCGTGCAAGAGGAGAGAGTGTGCGTGAGAGAAAGGATGTGTGAGATAATGTGTGTGTGTGAGACAGAATGTGTGTTTGAAGAGTTATTCTTTGTGTGTGACAGTGTGTCTCTTCTTGAAAATGTATGTGTGTGGAGAGGCGGGGAGAGTGTGTGTGGGGAGTCTGTGTGAAAGAGTACTTCTGTGTGTGATTGTGTGTATGTTGATGTGAAAGGGAGTGTGTCTATTTGAGATACACGATGTCTGTGAAAGAGAGTGTGTGTGCTTGAGGGAGGGTGTGTGTGTGGGAGAGTGTTGTGTTCATGTGAAAGACAGTGTGTGTGAGAGGGAGTGCCTATTGGAAAGCAAAATAATATGTTCATCAGTGTGTGAAACTGTGCATGGGATGGCGTGTGAGTGCGAAAGATGTGTACAATGTGTGTGGGAGATAGAAGCAATGTGGGGTGTTTGAGTGTATGTGTGTGTGTGTGTGTGTGTGTGGAGGGGCGGGGAGAGTGTGTGTGAGCGAGAAAAAGTGTGAAACTTAGACAGAATGGATGCGTGAGTGTGTGTGAGTGAAATAACTGTTGAGAGAACATGTGTCTGTGATAGGTGGAGTGTTTAAAGAGAGATACATTGTACATACATGTGTGTTCGTATGTAAGAGAAGTAGAGACTGTGTGAGAGATTGTGTGCGTGTGAAAGAGAGGGTGTTTGTGAGAGACAGTGTTTGAGAGCAAGGTTGTGCATGTGAGACAATGTGTAAGGGAGTGAGCGTGTGAAAGAGAGAGAAATATGTGCCTGTGTGAGAGAATACATGTGCAAGTGTCCGTATGAGAGAGAGAGAGCATGGGAATGTGTGTGAGACGAAGTGAGAGTGTACGGAAGAGGGAATGTGAGAGGCATAGTGCATGTGTGTGTGAGAGAGCGAATGTGTGCGCGAGACTGTGCTTATGGGAGAGACTGTGTCTGTGTGTAAGAGTGTGTGTTAGAGTGTGTGCATGTTCTATGTTTGTGAGAGAGTGATTGTGAGAGAGCCAGTGTGTGAGAGCAAGAATGCAGAGGTGTGAGATAGTGTGCGCAAGAGAAATAGAAATATGTGCGTGTGTGTGTGTGAGAGAGAGGAAGAGATGCGTGTGCAAGAGGAATTGTGAGAGAGCGTGTGGAGAAATGTGAGACAGCTTGAGCGTGTGTGACAGAGTGGAAGAGAGAGAGTCCATGTGAGAGTGCGTGCGCGAGAGTGTGAGACTGTGCTTATGTGAGAGTGTGTGTCTGTGTGTAAGAGAGAATGGGTGGGTGTGTGGGGATGTGAGCGCTTTTGTGTATGGGGATGTGAGAGATTGATGGAGAGAGCGAGACGATGTATGTATTTGTATTGAGAGAGTGTATGTGTAACGTGAGAGAGAGAATGTGTATGGGTGTGTAAGAGAGACCGTATGAGAGAGAAAGTAAGTGTGAGTATGTATGTTTGTGTGTGTGCATGTGTGAGAGAATATGAGAGTATTTATGTGTGTGAGAGTGTGTGATGTGTATAAGTCTCTATTTGGCTGATTCAGTCTGGAAAACACACTCACTCCACACATACTCACCCATTCACACAGTAAGTGGGAGTGACAAGTGAGCACAATACGGAGCGCGGGCCAAGGGTTGGAAAAACATTTAAATCTTTCGCAATCAGTCGCAATTGAATAATTCACCCTACTCAATGAGGGAAACCTGTAAAAACTCAAGAAATTTGACACAATCCAGGGCAAAGCCACCCACAAGATTATCCGCCCCCTCATTCACCCTATTCTCTCTGTCCATCACTAACAAGCAGTGACAGCAGTGTGTGTTATATACAAGATGCACTGCAGCAACTCACCAAGGCTCCATAGTAAACACTGTCCAAACCCGTTGCCTTTATATCCTAACAGGATAAGGGCAGCAGCCACATATGAAGACTACCACCTGCAAGCTCCCCTCCAAGACACACACCATCCTGACTTGAAACAATACCTCAGTTCCTTCTGGGTCAAAATCCTGGAACTTCCACCTAACAGCACGGCGGATGCCTGCAGCATATGGATTGCAGTTATTCAAGGATGCTTCATATCAACACTTTCTCAAGGAACAATTATTGATGATTAAAACTTCTGGCCGAGCAAATGACTCTAAAATGGGTTTAGAAGATTAAAAATAAGATGCAAATGAATTTGACCCTTCAACTGTCATACCAAACAGGTCATGGACTGCTTTACTACGGAGCACAATCTCACTTTGCATTTGCTCATCGAACATTCCCAAGGCCGGTACATCACTGGTTAAAAATCATCCAAATCTCCCTCTACAATCTGAAGTTTCTGCTCTCTCTGATGGTCACAATATGCTTTAGGGATCTCATTTCTGAGACGCCGAGACAAACATCAAGTCAAACTGTCACATTTCTCACAGATACAAGTTTATTGAAGAAATAAATCAAATTTCACTCCCTGAAATACAGCAGAAGGAACCAGAAGTTTTACAACCAGTCAGGCAGATTCCTGGTCCCAACACAGTTACCACGCGCGCAGAAACAGAACAGACACAAACGGTGCAACAATCGATTTCCCAGCAGGTAGGTATGATCAATCTGTCAATTTAATTCAAACTGTTTGATTCTAATTGATCAATGATCAATTTACAACAGAAAATCAATAACCTCTTTTAAATAAAACTGATATTCATTTCAAAACTCCTGTCGATTTTTAATTATGTCTCTCTGCCTGTCTCACTTCTCGAAAACTATGTAAAAATGTAATTTCGCTGAAAATTAGGAATCAAAAATAACAGATTCAGGACAGTTCAATGTCCCGGACAGAGATACAGTGACACAGTAAGGATTAAATAAACCAAGAAACATTTACATTGAAAATCATTACCTGATTCGATCTAATTTCTTAATTAAATGTAATCAACAAAATATTCGAGGTAAAACACCTTATCGAGCTAAGCATAGCTGATAAAAGAAAGGTTTTGTTTCTGAATTCATTTTCGATACAATTAAACATTCTCTGAAACGGATGATACTTTGCACGCCCGTGCATTATTCAAGGTATTTTGTTTTAAATTAATTAGCACCAATATTATATTTTGTTTTGTTAATTGCCGGTTACTTTTCCTATTAGCTGATTTGTACTCCGTAATAAAATCAGTTTTCAATCATTCAAAACTTTCCCTGCCTCGAACATTGTGAAGTAATTGGGTTCCAATTAAATCTCAAACAATAAACTTCAAATTCCTGAATGGAAAGATTCAGACATCTGTAATTCATTTGCTTCAATCGAATAACATTGTCATGTTTTTTCATTTCCACTTTTACTCCAAATGCCTTATTATAACCTGCAAACGTGTTAAGAATGCATGTTTCTGAATGTGTATATACTGTAACGGCCTGGCAGTTTGAGGTCAATGAAGCTGCTTCCTAGATTTAATAATTTGGACCATCCATATAATTTAATTACTGAACATATTGTTTAAATTAAGAAGTTCTGAATTAAACAATGAAAAACACAATGAGGACAATTGATTCAAATCCTCTGCAACACTGAAACATGATGCACAAAATAAGTCGAGACTTTTTCTTCAGTATAATATTTAATACTAATTAAACATCATGCTCAAATAGAATTAATTCTTCCATTCTGTCATTTATTCATCCAATAATTCTATTCTATGTTCAGCAGTAATGGGAGACAGGATGTTATTATTAAATGCAGAGCAAATATTAATATAAAAATATTATAATATTATAAAAAATTAATTATTTGAATTTCAAGTATTAAATTGTAAATCTCTAGCCAGTTTCTGTTGACACCTTACGACAATTCAAACACCATTATATGAACAATTGTTTAGTGTTAGCGAATTCCCCCTGTCAGAAAACTGTGTTCACTCTGTCAAATTTATTCAAACTGTGGGATTCTAATTGATCAATTTTCAAACTATAACAACAAAAATCAATAACTTCTCTTAAATTAAACTGATATTCATTTCAAAATTCCCTTCGACTTTTAACTATTTCTCCCTGTCTATCTCAAATCTCGAAAACTAGGCAAAAAATATTTTTTTTTCTGAAAATGAGCACATCAGATGTAACAGATCCAGTGTAGTGTAATGTCCCTAACAGAGATACAGTGACGCAGTAAGAATTGTAATTCATGATTTAATTTAATCTGCAAGCATCAGTTAACATGAATGAAATGCTCAAATATATATTTATTTTATTTTTTCCGATACCAGTTTGTTTTATCCTGACAAGGATGTTTAAACGCAGTTTGTTTTTTTCATTTAGCTAGAAAAAGTGTAACCGCTCAGGATCACCGAGTTGAAACAATACAGAAACAATTGAGAAACACCAAACCATTTCACAAATTTTGAGATGAGATTAGTGATTAATTACCTCTGCATCCAACTACAAATTACTTGGAAGGAATGCTGCGCCTGCACAGAAACAATGTAATAATCGGGCACAAAAATTGCCAAATAGCGTTTTATTGCCAATTATTCACCAAAACTCATATTTAAGTGAATGCGAACTTCATCGGGGATATAACAATTAATGCAAAGTATCTTGTTGAACTGAGCGCTGCTGTGGAAACAGCATGTTATCAGTGAAATAGTTTCTGGAATTATCACAAAATATTTCCAGCCGAGAAACTTTTTTGGTCATGTTAATTGTATGCAAAGCACAGCAGAACTATTAAAGCCGATTAATGCGAAATGATATGAATAGAAAATAATCTTTTGTGAATATGTAGTTATGTTACCGATTAATAACAGTTTGATTTATATTAATTTTACTGTCAAACTTGTTAATGAGAAGTTTGTTTTTGCAGCAACTACTTAGTGTCCGATTGAACGTTGTAAGACATGATTTATTTTAATTTCTAAGAGTTAGTTAAAATTTATAAAAATGCTGTAATACCTTTATTTTATTTCTTTCACAACCTGCTTATTTTCTCCCTACAAGGATTTTCAAACTCATAGATTATTTGCATTTAACCAGAAAACGTGTAACCGCTCAGTGCCACCGAGTTTAAACAATGCAGAAACACCAAAACATTTCACACATTTTAAACATTCTTAGTGACCTAACAACAGAACCTCCTCAACAGAAACACACCAAAACACATCAATGAGGGAATGAATCCGTTTCACGGGGACGCAACTCAATTATCCATTCAACAAAATCAAAAATATGATTGCAAGGAAATCTCAATATTCAATCCGGTAAACCAGCTCGTCACCAAATATATGAATGATTGAACTAAACAGAAATTTGGAATAAGAGCAATAGCATTGCGAGGAGGTGGAATATGTCCAACAAATTAATATTGAAATTTTACCACATTCTATTCATATTGGGTCATATTTCAAACAGATTTCAAACATATTTAAATATTGGGTGGGTAAAAGCTGCAGCCGTCAGATGCCACCGAGGTTAAACATGGCATGTATCCCAAATTGTGAATGCAGTGGCAAACTATGTTTTGGACGAGTGGCATAAACCGTGGTTTGGTTTAACCTGCACTTATCAGCTCCGATTTAAAAAAAATACAAATACAATAAAGCCTGCCTGATTTCTGTCTGCAGGCACACGTCAAGTAGTTTAAAACCCGCAGACTGTTTGTATTCAATCACAAAATGTGTAACAGCTCAGTGTCACCGAGTGTAAACAATGCAGAATCTCCGAACCATTTCACAAATTTTACTTATTCAAAGTCACCCAGACAGACAACCTCCTCACCAGAAACACGCAGCACTGAGGGACTGAACCCCGGTTCATGCAGAAGCAGCTCAATTCTACAAACAGTTGCAACAGAATCAAATTTCACATTGGCAGAAAATCTCAATTTAAAATCCAGCCAACCTGACCATCACCAAAGCAACTAATGATTAAAATGAGCACAACAATGACATAACAAAACCAGATTGTGATTAAGCGGAACATGTTCGCAACATTAAAGCAGAAACTTTAACACATTTTGTTAATATTGGGTTAGATTTTAAACACTTGTGCAGTAGATGGTGCAACTCGCAGCCACTAGATGTCACCGAGATTAAACATTGAAGAAACGCCGAACTGTTTAACAAAAGGAAGGCATTTAAAGTAACCCAGCCACACAATGTCCTCAGCAGATAAACACCAAATCACAACAAGAGACTGAATCACTCAGTATCACCTTTTGTCAATTAACAGTAGAATTCTATAACCCCCATTTTAAGCAGGATCACATGAAACATTGTAAAGATTTTCAGCACAGAATCCACCAAACCACATTACATTGAACGAATGAATTAATAAAATCGAGAAAAAGTATAAAACAAAAACTCAAATAAAACACTCACTAAATAAATGCATGGTTCTTACCTGCAGTCACCGTCACCATGGTCCCTTGTCCCCAGTAGCCCATGGCGTCACAGTGTCACATTCTCTATGCTGGGTCATACAATAACCATCTCTGCACAAAATAGACAGAAATCCATCAGTATTTTAAAAATTCACAAGCCAGAGGGAAAGCAAATCACTGCATTTTCATGAAATTATTATTGTACTGGTGGATACCGTTCGCTCTACATAAATAACCTTAATGTTTTATATTTCATAGAGGGTCACATGATCAAGTTATTGAAAACACCAACTGATAATCAAATAGTTATCATAAATTTCCCATATTAATTCTCGCTATTTGTGTAGGGCTGGGACATAAATAATACAGCACTGTAAATAATGCTGGATTGGAAAACAGAGCACTGCCCCAGTCTCGGTCAATTAGTGCTGAGGGGTTTTTGTATTGACAGTAACTGCTGTGCCACCCAGTTATCACAGTGAGACACAGCATGACAAATACTGTGCCCGACTCCTAACTGTTTAATTTCACTGCTGTCTCAAAAATCTGATTCTGCCTCATCCACGAGCGAATGAGTGAGATATTTCAGCTTGTCCTGGTCATTGTATTTATAAAGGGGATCGGAATGCTTTTAAACTCTGTGTAGATTTAGCATATCGGTAAATATAGATTTTATGGGAAGATTTTTATACCTTTTCACAAACTAATATCACTTCCACACATTATTTCACTGAAGCCTCATTTACTTTGAAACTCCTGCTGTGGCACTGATCACCAATTTGAGCAATCTCTTTCCATGAGGTTTTTGTATGAGGATGTCGCTGTGCTCAGCACAGTGACCCACTGCTGTATCACAGTGACAGACACTCGCACAAAAACTGCACTCAGTCTCTGTTCAGTACTGCCGCTCAATATTCACTTCAAATAGACCATTATTTCGATGTAATTTACAATTTATGCAGCAGTTCACAAAACACAATCTAGAAACATCTCCTCCAAGTATCAGAAATATTAAAACGAGCATTATATCCAGGTGTGTAATTGCTGAAACTGTTAACAGTAAATATAAACAGAGTGAAAAGCTCAGCCCATTATGTCTGTGTGTTTTCTTGGTTTAATGTTTAATTTTCACTAAGTTGGGTTTGTCAGAAGCAGTTTGTGTTTTGGTTCTGGTCACTGTCGTTAATACTACATTTAAAACAAGCACTGACCTTCAGGTTATGATGGAAGTTGCTGAATTCCCTCTCGAGCTGTTCTTGTTCGGGTCCATCCCTAGTTCCTCTCGCTGTGGTGTCTTGCACAGTAATAGATGGCGGTGTCTTCGGTCTTCAGCCTCGTCATCTCCAAAGAGAAGATGTTGCTTGAAGTGTCTTTGGACGCAGTAAATCGATCTTTAATTGCTGGGGCGTAGTTGTTGCTAGATGAACTATAGTACCACAGCAGCCACTCTAGCCCCTGTCCTGGAACCTGTCGGATCCAGTACATGTAAGCGCTGCTAAGACTGAAGCCGCTGGTTTTACAGGTCAGTGTCAGGGAGCCTCCTGGACGCCCGGTCTCTGCCTCTGGCTGAGTCAACACAACCTCCGACTGGACACCTGTAAAAATAGATTAAAAAACCCGAGGATTAATCCTGGTGTAATGATTTTTTACTCTGGAGTATTACAGAGATGGACTAAAACTGAGACAGTAACTGTGGGAGACTTAGGCAATGAAAAAAAACTACTCACCGGATAAGAAAGTCAGCAACAAACTGAGAGAAATCGCCGACCTCATCCTTCTGGTGATTTGGGGGAAATGGTTGTGTCAGGAACTCAATGAACAAACCACCTCCCGGACTGTTGGATTCCGGTCCCGGTGAGCGGCATTTAAATACCCGGCAGTAGGGGGCGGCTTTCCAGGCGCCGCCTGTTGATTCCCTGCTGGAGGCGGTAACTGGATCCAGGTCCCACCTTCCACACCCCAACAGAATGGACTTCCAGATTTACAATAGGTTAATGTTAAAATGGACATTTTATCTGTGTCGGGATATTTGTTTGGCTGAATATGTCCATTGTATTGTCTCCATTATTTCTGATGGTGATATTGCAATTCATCATTTATTTATTTAAAATAACTAATTCCATTGTAAATATGGTGATTTTATTACCACGCCCCCAAGAAGAACACAAATCTAAAAATGATGAAATAACATTTGTGGAAAATAAAGAGACCGTCAGTCTGTGTTGCAACAATTCCGGGTCTCTGTCAGATTACAATAATAAAGCATCATTTATCAGAAGAATTTTTACCGATTTCTGTAACTAAATGAGGGGTATGAACAAAGTGATTCTATTTACAGTGCGGATGGCTATCACTGTACAATTTGGGTTTGGAGATGAGAAGAAACTCTCACACAATACAATGTTTCTCCTTATATTTGTCAAACGACCCCAATCTCGAAGACAGCCCTTTGAAAATAATAAGAATCCCGCCTTCCTGATAATTAAGTAGTGAGTTGAGAGAGAAAAACATAAAATTAACATCGACTTTTGACAGAGAAGTTAATGAATCGGAACGGACACGGAGATCATTAAAGTTCTCCTTCAGCAGCCAAATCGTGGCAGCTCACTCTATTGGCCACCGGCTGTCTAATATTTATTGGTATTGGGAACACAATTTATCAGGGCTTTGCTGCACATTGCACAATATCACAAGAATAAATGTTTTACCTTCCATTGAATCAGGTTATGAACTGATCATTTCTCCACTCATTGGCAGCTATGAGAGGAACTCTTCAATAACAGGAATCAGATTATACTGTACAATAGAATAGGGTGTTAATCAGGTACAAGAGACGCTGCTGTTTAAATAGGATGCAAAACTTTCAGAATATTCCAGGAATTCCCGCTGTTCATGTCAGTTTTATGATGTTCTTTTAATATTATTTCGATGCATTTGTGCCATTGCTCTGATCTCAATTAACTGGGGAATTGGGACCATCAACATCTCTCTCTCGCATTTCATGAAGTGGTTAATAAACAGACTTTAATTATTGGAATGACATTTATTTGGAAGTTATACAAATGAAAAAGCATCTGGTCACTTTATTGTTTTGCGATGCTATTTACTCACATAATGAACAGGACATTGAATGAAAATCTTTGATTAGAATGATTCCGATTTAAAATGTGTCATTCTTGTGGGAATGAAACGTTTATTGTTTAAATGGCTGAATCCCATTTTGTCCATTCAGGTTCACACTAATCTTTCCCACACAGTATTTGGCAGCAATCCAGCCTGCTGCCAAATGCTCAAAGTTATTGACAGGAAGCATCTGGGGGTGTTTGTGCAGTAGATCTGCTTCCTCAGTACTGACCGCTTGGCTGCAAGCCAACTTCAAACCCTTCACATTGTCAATGAGCCCTATTTATAAAGAAATCTACCCAGCAACAGTACTGGAGGCAATTTAATGTTTTAAGTTGTAAGTCTATATGGATTTTACCCATCTCTCAAGAAAGACAATTTATGCAGCTTCTCTGAAACCCTGTTAGCAACAATGATGATTTTTCCAACACATCAGGATATTGTCATGGATGGATCGAAAGAATTACAGGCAGACTGAGAGATGACTCAGGGAGACGATACATGTTGTAATACATGAACATGTATGTTTGTGTATTCTTTCCCTATCTCGTTCCATGAGATGTTTGAGTTGGTGGAACGACGAGCACATTATGCCTGTCCCAAATTCCCTTGAACTGAATGGTTTTCTATGCCACTTCTGAAGAGTCAGCCATTTTGTGTCCGTCTGGAGTCACATTCTTGTGAGACCAGGTAGCGATGGCAGATTTCCCTCATTGGGGGATCAGAGAGGGTTCTATGGTCGCCATTAGAATGTATTCCACATTTATTAATTGAATTCAAATTCCACCAGCTGCAATGCGCCGATTTAAATCCCTGTCCCCACATCATTGTCCTGGGCCTCTGGATCACTGGGCCACTTCAATTAATATTACGTCACCATCTGCACAAACAATAAATGAATGACTGTCTTGATGCAGGAATGAATGACAGTTGAATGAATGATAGTTGGATGAATGACAGTTGGATGCCTGAATATTTTGATTGAGGAATCAGTGAATGGATTGATGGATGCATTGCGAGATGGTATTGAAAAATGCTGTTCTACATTCCCATATTTGTGCTTGATTATTTCATAAATTGAATCAGCTCCTTTATTCCATTTGTGTCAGTCTAATACCTTCAACTCTTCCAGAGTGTCTGGGTGAACTCCATCCCGAGTTTATCGGGAGTTAGCAAGCTGATCCTCACGAAGAGAAGGACGAGATATTCCTGCCGCTCGGATGGTTCATTTCTCTGCTGATGCTGAATCTTCATATCCAAGATAAAATGAGTGAACATGATTAGTTTGAGGAGGGAGGATTGTAATATTTGAAACATGTGGTTCTTTGACGTACAGCAAATCACTCAACATGCCCTCACCTAAATTAGTGAAGGTAACAGGGTGAAACGTAAATAAGATACCAACAGAAATATTGTGAGACTCACTGGACAATAACAATTGTTACATTACTTCCCAAAACAGTGTAATACTGAATCGGGATTTAAAGATTCAGTAACTTCACATGAGGTACAGGTAGTTTCATTTATATCATCACTTTGAAAATCATCACACACTCTAGCTATGTATCAGGACATTCTGTGTGATGATGAGGTGATTACTTGTCAATGAAGAACAGAGGCTGCTGGGTCGCTGTTCATTATGCTCGGTCTGAATTAATTTCATTCCCCACTGAATTCTGGGACAGATTATATTCCTTGGTGACAAAAAGGCCAATATGATGCCAATAAATGTTAATACATCCTACGAAGCAAATTACAATTGTATGTTGTATAGAATGAAAGACTGAAAACAAACAGAAAATGCTGGAAAATCGCAGCAGGTCTGACAGCTTCTATGGAGACAGAATAGAGCCAACTTTTCGTGTCTGGATGGCGCTTCGACAGAGTATTCCTGATGCGTTGGAGAGATCATCATTGTTTCTAACAAGGTGTCAGAGAAGCTGCATCACTTTCCTGTGAGATGGGAATAGTTTAAGTAGTTACTGTTTAATGATATACACTATTTCGAACCACACACAAGTTACATCAATTCAGATATCGATCCCAAATATCATATTCAACTTCTCCATCCTAACTAACCTAATCAACGCCTCAATCACTAACTATATTCTAAAAAAAACTTCCTAATCCCTATCCAACCGTATCATTTCCCAATTTCATCATCCACTTCAATTTCCTCCAAATAAAAATTCGTCATCCTGACTCAAAATGTTGGCTCTATTCTCTCTCCCCAGATGCTGTCAGACCTGTTGAGATTTTCCAGAATTTATTGTTTTTGTTTCAGTTTCCAGAATCCGTAGTATTTTGCTTTTATCAAAATGCTGAATATAATTGGTGAAATAATTGTTTATCTGTATGAATTGATGATAATTGGTGAAGTGGAACAACCCCGCCTGGAAATTCCCCCCCCCCCCCCACCTCCCCCGCCCCCCCTCCCGAAGACACTCATCAACCCCACTTGAACATATATTACCATTCCTATACTGTCGCTGGGTCGGAATCCATGAGCACCCTCCCGAACAGCACTATGGGAGTACCTACTCTGCAGGTTTTGCAGCGGTTCAACAAGGCGGTTCACCACCACTTTACTGAATGCAATTAGCAATGGGGAACAAATGCTGGCCTAGAAAGTGTCGCCCACCTCCCATAAAGTAATGTTAAATATACTAATCTTTATGAATGAATGAGAACTGGTGAATGCATTTTTAAAAATTGTGAATGGATGGTCGTTGGTGAAAATAATTACTATTTTTCTGAACATTTATGACATTCTCCTTATCTGCTGGAAGATTTAATGTTTGAAGTTTATTTATTAATGTCACAAGTAGGCTTACATTAACACTTCAATGAAGTTACTGTGAAAATCCCCGAGTCGCCACATTGCGGTGTCTGTTCGGGTACACCGAGGGAGAATTTAGCCTGGCCAGTGCACCCTACCTGCATGCCTTTTCGGACTGTGGGAGGAGCACCCAGAGGAAATCCACGCATACACGGGAAGAATGTGCAGATACCGCACAGACACTGACCCAAGCCGGGAACCAAACCTGTGGCCCTAGCGATGTGAGGCAACAGAGCTAACCACTGTGCCATCCTGGCACCCACCATTCCACAAGAGATGCATGATTCAAATTCATCACACTTTTTGCAAAGTAAGCCAATGGAAGAGACTGCTCCAGCTACAGACATATCTCAGTCATGGCATCACGGGAAAGATCTTTGCTCGGGTCACACTTGAAATACATCATCTACTTGCAGACCGGGTGTTCCTGATGTGCAGTGTAGTGATTGTGTTGGAAGATTTACTCCAGCCAACAACTTCTCCATGTTCCATATGTCCATATCTTTAACGTACTTTGGTCAATCTCGCTAAGACATTCAACACCGTCAGCACGGCAAGGACCATAGGATTTTGGTGATAACTGGCTCTACACCAAAATATCCATTCATGATACAAAAACGATAACACACTATGATAAATGGTAGCTTAATGGGCAGCACTTGTGGCAGAACTAACCTTTCAAAAATTGTCCTCTTCAATCATCAGAAAAGGTGACATATGTAAAGGAAGCCAATCTGAATTGGATGTGTTTATTGTGTGTCCATCATGTAGTGTAAATGGAAGGATGCAAGTGATCATTTTGAAATTAATTTCTGTCAAACATGATATATTTCACAAAACACACGCAAACCAAGATGCTCAATTTTTGTTCCGCCAGGATCACTCGATTCCAGAAATGATTTAAAATGAGTCCAAATATAGACACAAATTTTAAATTAAAAGGTGAAGAGAGGTTGCGTGCCCTTGACATCGACGCAACATTTGACCGTTTGTCGCATCAAGGAGCCCGAGCGAAACTGCAGTTAATAGGAATCAGGGGGAAACAGTCCACTGGCTGGAACACAAAGGAAGATGGTTGTGGTTCTTAATGGTCAATCATCTCAGTCACACGGCTTTGCAGGAATTCTTCAGGTTAGTGACAAAGCCCCAAGCTTCAGCCATCATCAAAGTTCATATGTGGGATGTTCACTGATGATTGAACAAAGTTCAGCACCAGTTCCGACTCCTCAGGTACTGACACAGTCTGTGTCCATATGAAGCAAGACTTAGAAAACATTCAGACTTGGGCTATTGAGTGACAAGTAACATTAATGCCACACAAGTGGCAGGCAATGACCCTCTCCAGTAAGGGAGATCCCAACCATCTCCCCTTGACACTAAGTAGCATTACTAGCGCAGAATCCCACACTATCAACATCCTGGGCATTATACTTCGTGAAAATCTGAACTGGAACAGGCATTTAAATCATGTGGCTACAAGAGCAGGTGAGATGCCAGGGGTTCTTCGGCGAACAGCTCACCTCCTGAATTTCCAAACCCTATCCATCATCTACCAGGCAAAAGACAGGAATATGAACAAAGAACAGTACAGCACATGAACAGGCCCTTCTGCCCATCAAGTCTGTTCCAACATAAATGATTGAATATTCTCTACTTGCCTAACTTGTGCCACTCAAAAAGCTCAATGCCATTCTGGAGAAAGTAGCTGTCTCGAAGAACACCCCACCCACCAGCTTCCCAAAGCTTGCCACCACATTCTCAAAGGAAATTATGATTTGGCAACAAATGTTGACTGTCAGTGACGTCAGAATCCCATGAAGTAATGTTAAAAATATCATATCTCTGCTTATATTCAACTCACCTCTGACTCTGTCCGTGTTACACGAGGTTCTGCCTGGATCACATTCCAGGAGGTCCTATCTACGTTTTTTTGCTGCACTCGGCTCAATATCAGCTGTTCATGTACAGGCCCTGTTAATATTATAATTTCTAAGTTACGGTTGCACTTAGCCATGTCTCTGCTAATCTGACAAGAGACCGTGTCTTAATTCTTACTGGCTCAGAACATTTACCTCTGTGTACTAAACTGGAAATACTGTCTTCATGCATTACACATGGTTCTGTCACAGTTATTTTGCTAGGCGTTCATTAGATTTTAATAATCCAAGTCCTTTTTAAGTTAATGCAGCACCAGTCCATGTATTTGGTTATTTAAGACTATGTCTTGTCTCAGTTTTATTGTACTTTGCAATACCTCCTAATTGCTGCATTGTCCGAATCTCAGTGTGCATCAGTCTAGTTCCTTTATCAACAACAACTACGAATGAAGTGGGCTCTGTCTAAGTTTATATCAGTCAAGGTACTATATCAGTAATTATCATTAACACACTGGACTTTGTTTCAGTTTAAACCTGTCTCAGTCCTGTATCAATAATTATTACGAATACACTTGGCTCCATCGCAGTTCATATAAATCTCGGTCCAGTATCATTAATTACTCGGCGCTGTCTCAGTTCATGTCGCATAAGCTCCTATATCAGTAAAACTGCGCTAGACACTGTCTCAGTTTTCTTTTCCTTGGCAATGTCATTTTTTAAAATGTTTCTTTCATGCGATGTGGCTGTCATTGGAATTTGGCATTTGACCATCCCCACATGGCACTCGGCACTAACTCATTTCTATTTTGTTGGATCTGGCCCCTGTTTATATTAAAACACAGTCTGGTTCTGTTAATACTCTGCTAGATCGAAATTCAGTTTATATTGCACGAGACATTCTCTCTGGATACGTAATATTTGATACCGACTCTGTATACATTTCACTAGACTGTGTCAGTGTTATTCCTGCACTTAACTATAGCTGTTTGAATTATGTCTGTATTACTACATGGTTCTGCGAGAAGAAGAGATAATATGTTGGGATAAAAACATTGTTATCAGGCAGGATCCAGAAACGGGCAGTATTGGATCGACAGTATTTGGTTGGTGCAGTCTTGGAGGGCCGATAGGCCTTTCCCTGTGCGGTGATTTTCTTTGTTTTTTTGTTCTTTATTGACAACGCATGCTACACCGGGCTTGGTATCCATTTTCAATGCAGTCAGCAGAAGTACATTTCAGATATCGCTTCTTCTTTTCCCGTGCCCAAAACCTCATAAAGTTTGCAGAGAATTGTATTCCCCCAACCACTTCCCTCATTACTGGCATTGCCCAGTGCAGTTAAAAACTGAGACCATGTCCAATACAATATAAACGTTGACAGGGTCAATTGCAGAAATAAGACTGCATCTAGTTTAATGCAAATAGAGATAGGTCTATATTAATATAAACAGAGACAACGTCTCGCTTAATATGAACAGAAACATGGTAACGTATAATATAACGTATAACAGCGTCTAATTTAGTATAAACTGATACAACATCCAGTTTCATATGAGTAGAGACAGGCAATATAATATTGTACGTGCAATATAAAAATAGTTAGGGTCCAGTGAAAAATCAACAAAGGCATGGCTTCATAATATAAGCTGACAGAGGGTAAATTTACTTTAATATAAAGAGACTGGTTCAACCCCATGAAATTTGTAGAGACGGCCGACTATCCCATCAAAAGCTTACAGGACAGGAGTAACGTGGTGTTAGCTGAAGAATGCAAAGTTCCCTCTGCATTGCCAAATTAAACCCTCCCAAGGCAGGAATAGCATGAGTTACATACAAAGTGAATCTCGCTCTATACTATCCAAATCAAACATTCCCAGAACAGTATACTGTCTAGAAAGAGAGTGAAACTCCCTCTACAAAGTCTGCTCAAACAAAATGAAGGCAGAAAGAGCAGTAACTCTCTTCTACGTAAAACCTCTTCTGCACTCTTCCTTCAGAGATTCGGGAGGCAGATTTAAATTAGTGTTAGGTACAGGGAAAAGAGCTGTCTACATAGTGCCATAAAACACACCCAGGTCAGGTACAGCAGAGATGAGATACGGATTAAATCTTCCTTGACAAAGTCATATCAAACATTCAAAAGGAAGGTACAGTGAGTTTAGATGCAGAGTAAATATTCCAAAGACAGGGACAGCAGCGGCTAAATATGGGGGCAGATCCTTTGGTACTGCCACATTGAATCCTTATCACCAGGTACAGCCGAGGTTAGATACAGAGGAAAATGTATCAAATATACCAAGATCAAAGAATGCTCAAGAGATCTTTTAGAGTCAAGCTCTTTCACAGATTCCAATTCATTGAATTAAATTCTTTTAGAAGTCTATAACTCTGGCTGAGAGAACACATTGGGTAGACATTGACTTCATGTTGTGGAGTGAAGGTGACGAACCATTGTGGGGAGATCAGACACTGAAACAGACAGGAGAAAGACAGAGAGATGAAACAGGAAATTTCAATGAATACATTTGCCGTGTCATTATATTTCGGGATCAGAGGGATGTTTTCCTAATTCTGGACATAGATATCATCATGACGCTTTTCCTCATGTAATTTAAAATCATAGCTTTCAATAATATTGAAAAACAATCGTTACTGGAATCCGTTGATTGATTTGCATGTTTGACTCTATTTCTGTGCTGTGTTGGTGGGGAAATATTTGTTGTGTTTTTGTCAGTCAACAATCTAATCTGGGATTTCTATTTCTGTATTTATTTACATAAACACCTCACTGTTTACAATGAAATGTTCATGGCAGCAAAACCATAAACCGTCACTTATTGATCTGTTTCAAATCAAAATAGCGTTTATTTTAAGAATATTAACAGTTGATTCAAAATTAATAGAAACTTTTTGAACATTCATTACACAAGATACAAAGTGGCAAAGATTAGTGGGAAAATAGAGCATTTGGAAATCTTTAAAGGTCAACAGAAAGCCACGAAGAAAGCTATAAGGAAAAGTAAGATGGATGATGAAAGTAAACTAGCTTAGAATATAAAAACAGATATCAAATGTTTCTACAAATATATAAAGCAAAAAGAAAGAGTGGCTAAAGTAAACATTGGTCCTTTAGATGATGACAAGGGGGATGTAATAACTGGAAATGAAGAAATTCAGAGATTTTGAACATATAGTCATTGGAATTCAGAAGAGTGCCGGGAGAATCTTATAGAAGCATACAAGATTAGGAAGGGAATTAATAAGATAGAAGCGGGGAAGTTCATAGAATCATAGAAACCCTACAGTGCAGAAGGAGGCCATTCGGCCCATCGAGTCTGCACCGACCACAATCCCACCCAGGCCCTACCCCCACATATTTTACCCGCTAATCCCACTAACCTACACATCCCAGGACTCTAAGGGGCAATTTTTTTAACCTGGCTAATCAACCTAACCCGCACATCTTTGGACTGTGGGAGGAAACCGGAGCACCCGGAGGAAACCAACGCAGACACGAGGAGAATGTGCAAACTCCACACAGGCAGTGACCCGAGCCGGGAATCGAACCCGGGAACCTGGAGCTGTGAAGCAGCAGTGCTAACCACTGTGCTACCGTGCCGCCCGAGTTTCCACTGGCAGGTGAAACCAGAACTAGGGGGCATAGCCTCAAAATAAGGAGGAGCAGATTTAGCACTCAGTTGAGGAGGAAATTCTTCACACAAAGGATTGTGAATCTGTGGAATTCCCTGCCCAGTGAAGCAGTGGAGGCAACCTCATTGAATGCTTTTAAGGCAAGGAAAAATACATTTCTGAACAGTAAAGTAATTAAGGGTTATGGTGTGCAGGCTGATAAGTGGAGCCGAGTCCACAAAAAGGTAGGCCATGATCTTATTCAATGGTGGAGCAGGATCGAGGTGCCAGTTGGCCTACTTCAGCTCCTAGTTCTTACATTCCTAAGATACTACAAACACTGTCCAGGGACCTGTCTGACCCAGACACCCAGTTGCTGCCATGGGTAAAGCCACGCGATGGCTTTCCAGGTCAGTCTCAGGGAGCCTCAGGGACGCCCGCTTTCTGCCTCTGGCTGAGCCAACACAATGTCTGATTAGACACTTTTACAAATATGAAAGAAAAACATGTAAAAACAACGCCACGCACCCCGGACATACTCTCTCGCCTTTTTCCATCGCGATGATGCAAAAGCTTGAGGACATTTATAAACCGAGTCAAAAACAGTTTCTTTCCTGCGGCATTCAGACTTTTGAATGGACCAACCTCGCATTAAGTTGATCTTTTTCTACACCCTAGCTATGACTGTAACATTACATTCTGTACTCTCTCCCTTTCTTCCCTATGTACAGTATGCTCTGTCTATATAGTGAACACGAAACAATAATGTTCACTGTGTCGTAATATGTGTGATAATAATAAATCAAATGAAATCAAATAAAATTTATCAAAAATACCGAGGATTACTCCCGGTGAATTGATTGCTGACACTGGAACATTCCAGAAACAGACTAATACTGAGGCAGTAAGATTGAGATCCATTGTAATGTATCTGCAAGTCCAAGGGGTGAAATTGCATTTGATTATCTGTTATATAAAAGAAACAATTTCATTGTAAATTAAATACCTTCATTTCTGCACCTCTTCACAAGGGAATAGACATAAACAAGGTGACATTATCTTATCAGGGTAAAGACGTCAGTCAGATTTGCAATAATTCTGTGTCTCTAACACATTGCAGCAAAATAATAATTCATTAAAGGAATTATTATCGATTTATGTAACTACATGCTGGGATGATTGTATTTCAGGTGTGGATAGCTATCCGTGTAATTTGGGACTGGATATAAGCAAAAAGGGAAGCAATGGCTTCGTGTTATTATCGCTATACAATTAATCCACAAACTCAACTAATGTTCTCAGGATCTGGCTTCGAATCCCGCCACGGCAGATGGTGGAATTTAAATTCAGTAAAAACGTCTGGACTTAGGAATCTACTTATGACCATGATATCGTTGCCGATTGTCTTCAGTAATGTCCTTTCGAGAAGGAAATCTGCAGTCCTTACCTGGCTGGCCTACATGTGATTCCAGAGCCACAGCAATGTGGTTGGCTCTCAACTGCCCTCGGACAAGGAGTGGGCAATAAATGCTGACCATCCAGCGGCATCCATGTCCATAGAATCCCTACAGAGCAGAAGGAGGCCATTTGGCCCATTCGGCCTGCACCGACAACATTCCCACTCAGGCCCTATCCCCATCACCCCACGTATATTCGCTGCTAATTCCCTTGGCATCATGGAAGAATTTATCATCGCCAATCAACCTAAGCGGCACATCTTCGGACCGTGTGAGTAAATAGGCAGACAATTGGAGGACGTGCAGACTCCACACAGACAGAGACTCTACGCAGATCCAAACCGGGAATTGAATCCGGGTCCCTTGCGTTGTGCGGCAGCAGTGCTAACAACTATGCCACCGTGCCGTCCATGAATGAATTGAAAAAAGAAACTCCTCATATGATACAATGTTACACCTCATATTTCCCCAACAGCTCCTTAACCCTGTGAAAATGAACAGTGAAAGAAACATGGTTGACTTATAATTAATTGAGTTGACAGAGATACATAAAATTGAAATAGATTTGGACAGAGAAATTAATGAATCAGAACCAACACGGCGATCAGGAAAGTTCTCCTTCAGCATCCCAATCATTACAGCTCATTTTATTGGCCACCGCTGTCTAACATTCATTCGTCGTGGGAACACAGGATATTAAGACTTTGCGGCATTTTGCACAATATCACAAGAGTAAATGTTTTATCTTCCACTGAACCAGGTTATGAACTGGTCATTTCTTCACTCATTGGCAGCTATGAGAGGGACTGTTAAATAATCGAAATCAGGTTATGCTGCACAACAGAACATGGTGCCAATCACGTATAATTGACGTTGTCTTTTTAAAGAGGTGTAGAACACTGAGAATATTCAAGAAATCCGCGCTGTTCAAGGCAGTTATATGACTTTCTTTTACTTTTAATTATTTTAATTTTGGGCCATTACACTGATCTCATTGGACTGAGGGATTGGGGACATCAAAATCTCTTTCGTGCACTTCATGAAGTTGCTCACAAAGTGGATTTAATTGTTGGAACGACATTTATTTGGAAGTTATACAAATGAAATAGCACCTCGCCAAATTACTACTTTCCGATACTGTTTAATCACATAATGAACAGTGCAGTCATTTAAAATATTTGCTGAGAATACCATTTAAAACGTGTCTTTCTTGTGGGAATCAAACATTTATTATATAACTGGCTAAGTCCCATTTTATTCTTACAGATTCACGTTAATCTGTCCCACGCAGTATTTGGCAGCAGTCCAACCTGCTGCCAAATACCCGAAGATATTTACAGGAAGCATCTGAGGGTGTTTGTTCAGAAACTCAAAGATCTGTTTCCTCAGCACTGAGCGCTTGGCTGCAAGCCAACTTCAAACTCTCAACATTGTCAATGGGGCCTATTTATAAACAAATCTGCCCAGCAACAGTACTGGAGGCAAGTTAATTATTGTTTAAGTTGTAAACCTATATAAATGCTTCCCATTTCTTTGGAAAAGAAAGTTTCCAGCTTCTCTGGCACCTTGTTAGCAACAATGATGATCTCTCCAAAACAACAAAATACTGTGAACGATGGATAAAAATAAACACAGGCAGATTGTGAGAGTTGATTCAGAGAGGTGATACATTTTATAATACATAAACATGTATGCTTGTGTTTTATTTCACTTTTTTCTTCCACGGGACGTGGGAGTCTCTGGAAAGACCAACATTTGTTTCCTGTGCTTAATTTATTTTGAACTGAGTGGTGTGTTAGGACATTTCAGAAGGCATTGCCCAGTTACGCATACTGCTGTCCGTCTGGAGTCACACCCTGGTGAGACTAAGTAGGGATGGCAGATTTCTTTGATTGGGGAATCAGAGTGGTTCATCTGGTCGCTGCAAATATGAATCCAGATTTATTGATTGAAATCAAATTCCACCAGCTGCCATGGTCGGAATTAATCTCGTGTTCACACATCACTGGCCTGGGCCTCTGGATTACTGCTCCACTGACATTAATATTACGCCACCATCGACTCAAGAAATAAATAAATGCTTGTGTTGATGCAGGGATGAACGATAGTTGGATGCCTGAATGTTTTCATCGAGGAATCAGTGAATGGACTGATGGATGTGACGATAGCTGGTCCTGACATTTGTTGTTCCACATTCGCACACTTGTGTTTTACTACTTCAAAAATCGAGGCTGGTCCTTTATTACAATTGTGTCAGTCCACAACCTTTAATCCTTCCAGATTTTCTGGGTGAATTCCATCCCAGGGATATGCGGAACAAATGAATTGAACGTCACTAAGAGTAGTCTGATTTCCCCCCCCTGCTGATGGTGAATCTCCAAATGCAAGATGGAAAGAGGGAACATGATTAGGTTGATGAGGGAAGATTGTAATATTGAGTGATTTTGTTGCACTAGGAATGTGGCCTTCCTAGTGCAACAAAATCACTCAACAGATCATCACCCAAATTAGTGAAGATAATACGCTAAAAAATAAACGATGTGGCAACTACAATATTGTGAAACTCACTGGACAGCTTGAAGTTTTAAATTACTTGCCAGAACTTTGTAAAAATGAATCGGGATTTTAAGCGTCTATTAATTCACATTAGATACAGATACTTTCAGTTCTACAGTCATTTTTAAAATGGTCACACACTCCAGTTATATATCAGGAGTTTCTGTGTGATGATGAGGTCATTACTTGTTAATAAAGCGCAGAGGCTGCTGGGTAGCTGCTACTATTTGGCTGATTTACTTCAATTTCCCGCTGAATTCTGGGGCAGATTTGTTTCTTTCGTGACAGAAAGGCCAATGTTATCTCAATACATTTGAATCTGCAGTTTCATAAACTGCAATTATATTTGCATCAAATAAAATACTGACAATAATTGGTGAAATATTAATTTATTTTTGTGAATTGAAGATTATTGGTAATATTGGCGCCAGGCAATGACCACCTCCAAAAAGGGAGAACCTACCCATTGCCCCTTGTCATTCAATGATATTATGATACTGAATCACCCACTATAAACATCGACGGGGTTACCATTGGCTAATAAGAACATAAGAACATAAGAAATAGGAGCAGGAGTAGGCCATCTAGCCTCTCGAGCCTGCCCCGCCATTCAATAAGACCATGGCTGATCTGATAGTGGTTTAGTTCCACTTACCCGCCCGCTCCCCATAACCCTTAATTCCCTTATTGATCAGAGATCTATCGACCTGTGACTTCAACATATTTAACGAGGTAGCCTCCACTGCTTCAATGGGCAGAGAATTCCAGAGATTCACTACCCTCTGAGAGAAGAAGTTCCCCCTCAACTCTGTTCTAAACTGACTCCCCCTTATTTTGAGACTGTGTCCTCTAGTTCTTGTTTCCTTTCTAAGTGGAAAGAATCTCTCTGCCTCTACCCTGTCTAGCCACTTCATTATCTTATATGTCTCTATAAGATCTCCCCTCAGCCTTCTAAACTCCAACGAGTACAGGCCCAATCTACACAATCTCTCCTCATAAGCTAACCCCCTCATCTCTGGTATCAACCTGGTGAACCTTCTCTGTACTCCCTCCAAAGCCAATATATCCTTCCGCAAATAAGGGGACCAAAATTGCACACAGTACTCTAGTTGCGGCCTCACCAGTACCTTGTACAATTTCAGCAAGACCTCCCTGCTTTTATACTCCATCCCCTTCGCAATAAAGGCCAACGTTCCATTTGTCTTCTTGATCACCTGCTGCACCTGCAAACTGAGTTTTTGCGATTCATGCACAAGGACCCCCAGGTCCCTCTGCACAGTAGCATGTTGTAATTTTTCACCATATAAATAATAGTCCATTTTACTATTATTCCTTCCAAAGCGGATAACCTCACACTTGTCAACGTTATACTCCATCTGCTGCATTATAATCGCTGCATTAACTAGGTATATAAATGCTCCGGCGAGAATATCAGGTCAGCCTGCTGTGAGTAACCCACCTCCTGACTCCCCAAACCTGTGCACCACCGACACGACACAAGTCAGGAGAGTAAAAGGGTTCTCTCCACTTGCTTGAGTAAGTGCAGCTCAAACAGTATTCAAGAATCTTCATACCATTCAGGACAAAGCAGCCGGCTGGACTGGCACAGCATTTGCAAATGCTCAGTCCCTCCACCACAGAGAGCAGCATTATGTACCATCTACAAGTTTCACTTCCGAAACTCACCGAAACTCCTTACGCAACACCTTCCAACCACACGACACCTACCATCTGGAAGGACAGGGGTAACAATTACCAGGGAATATCACCTATAAATTCCCCTCCAAGTCAGTCATATACCTGACTTGGAAATATATCGTCCTTCCTTCACTATCGCTGGATCGAAATCCTAGAAGTCCCTCTGCAACAGCACAGTGTGGGTACCAGCACCACCGGTTCTGCAGCAATTCAAGAAGGTAGCTCACCACCAGCTCACTAAGGGCAATTAGGTATGGGCAACAAATGCTGACTGAGCCAGCAACGCACGTATCCATTAAATTAAAACTTAAACGATTAATGTTTATGAATGGATGATAACTTATGAACAAAATTGTGTAACTTTGTGAATGGATGGCAATTGGTGAAAATAAATACCAACTTTCTGAACATTTATGACCTTCTCTTTCTCTGCCAGAAGATAGGTTCCGTTCCACAGGAGACTCATCATTCAAAAGCATCACACTATCCGAAGACAAGGTCGACAGAAGAGGCGGCAACATCTGCAGCTGTATCTCAATCATAGCATCATGGGAAAGGCCTTTGATAGGATGACAATTTTGTTACTCATCTGCTTGAAGACCGGGATTAACCTGAAGCACAGTGTTGTGTTTGTGTTGGAAGATATACGTATCATAACCATACCTTCCTGAATCTAAATAAGACATTCGACACTAGCATCAGAGCAGAGACTACAAGATTTGGGGGAACTAGGCTCTCCAACAAAAATTCCTCGGTCTCATTCATGACACAGAAAACGACAATATACAACCACAACTAATAGCTTCATGGGCAACACTTGCCGTTGAATCAACCTCTCAAAAATTGCCCATCGAGTCTGCACCGAATCTCTGACAGAGTATCTGAGCCAAACCCTTTCCCCTACCCATGCCCCATAGCCCCACACATTTACCATGACCAATCCACCTAATCTGAACATCTTTGGATACTAAGGGGCAATTTAGCATGGCCATTAGAATGTATTCCATATTTATTAATTGAATTCAAATTCCATCAGCTGCAATGCTCCGATTTAAATCCCTGTCCCCACATCATTGTCCTAGGCCTCTGGATCACTGGGCCAATTAAATTGATATTACGTCACCATCTGCACAAACAATAAATGAATGACTGTCTTGATGCAGGAATGAAAGACAGTTGAATGAATGATAGTTGGATGAATGACAGTTGGATGCCTGAATATTTTGATTGAGGAATCAGTGAATGGATTGATAGATGCATTGTTAAATGGTACTGAAATATGTTGTTCTACATTCCCATGTTTGTACTTCACTGGTCCATAAATTGAAACAGCTCCTTTATCCCATTTCTGTCAGACTAATAACGTCAATACTTCCAGAGGTTCTGGGAGAAATCCAACCCTAGTTTCTAGGGAGCGAGCAAGCTGATCCTCACGAAAAGAAGAGGGGATTTTCCTGCCGCACGGATGGTTCATTTCTCTGCTGATGCTGAATATTCATATCCAAGATCGAAAGAGGGAACATGATTTGGCTGAGGAGGGAGGATTGTAATATTTGAAACATGTGCAGCAAATCACTCACCATGCCCTCACCCAAATTAGTGAAGGTAACAGGCTGTAAAATAAATAATGTGGCAACAGATATATTGTGAAACCCACTGGACAACTACAAGTGTTACATTATTTCCCAAAACTGTGTAATAATGGATCGGGATTTAAAGATTCAGTAAAATCATATTTGGTGCAGGTAGTTTAATTTGTATGATTACTTTGGAAATCATCACACCAGTTATGATTCAGGAGTTTAAAGCGCAGAGACTGCTGGGTAGCTACTCATGATCCTCGGTCTGTATTCATTCAATTTCCAACTGAATTCTGGGACAGATTTTATCCTTGGTGACAAAAAGGTGTCAATAAATGTTAATATCAATAAATTATTCAAAGCAAAGTTGTATAGAAGGAAATACTGGAAACAAACAGAAAATGCTGGAAAATCTCAGCAGGTCTGACAGCATCTGTGGAGACAGAATAGAGCCAACGTTTCGAGTCTGGATGACGCTTCGGCAGAGTATTCCTGATGCGTTGGAGAGATCATCATTGTTTCTAACAAGGTGTCAGACAAGCTGCATAACTTTCCTGTGGAATGGGAATAGTTCAAATAGATACTGTTTAATTATATGCACTATTTCGAGCCACACACAAGTTGCATCAATTTACATACCGATCCCAAAAATCATCAACTTCTCCATGCTAACGAACCTAATCAACATCTCAATCGCTAACTATATCCTAATCCCTTTCCACCTCATCATTTCCCAATGTCCTCACCCTCTTCAATTTCCCCCAAATAAAAAAAGGGTCATCCCGACTCGAAACTTTGACTCTATTAAATTATAGCTTAGACAGTCGCCCACCTTCCATCAAGTAATTTTAAATAGACTAACCTTTGTGAATGAATGAGAATTGGTGAATGCATTTATTAAATTGCGAATGGATGGTCATTGGTGAAAATAATTACTATCTTTCTGAACATTTATGACATTCTCCTTATTTGCTGGAAGATTTAAGGTTTGTAGTTCATTTATTAATGTCACAAGTAGGCTTACATTAACACTGCAATGAAGTCACTTTAAAATCCCTGAGTCGCCACACTGTAGCTTCTGTTCGGGTACACTGAGGGAGAATTTAGCCTGGCCAGTGCACATTACCGGCATGCATTTTCGGACTGTGCAGGAAACTGGACCACCCAGCAGAAATCCACGCATAAACGGGGAGAAAGTACAGACTCCGCACAGACACTGACCCAAGCCGGAACCAAACAAGTGGCCCTGGCACTGTGAGGCAACAGAGCTAACCACTGTGCCACCATGGCACCCATCATTCCATAAGACAGGCATGATTCAAATTCATCACACTTTTTGCAAAGTAAACCGATGGAAGAGACTGTTGCAACTACCGACATATCTCAGTCATAACATCACGGGTAAGATCTTCGCTGGGGTCACACTTGAAATACATCACCTGCTTGCAGACCGGGTGTTCCTGATGTGCAGTGTAGTGACTGTGTTGGAACATTTACTCCAGCCAACAACTTCTCCATGTTCCATATGTGTCCATATCTTTAACGTACTTCGGCCAATCTCGCGAAGACATTCAACACCGTCAGCACGGCAAGGAATACAGGATTTTGGTGATAACTGGCTCTACACCAAAGCTCCTAATCTCCATTCATGATACAAAAACGATAACACACAATGACGAATGGTAGCTTAATGGGCAGCACTTGTGGCAGAACTAACTTTTCAAAAATTGGCCTCCTCAATCATTAGAAAAGGTGACATATGTAAAGGAAGCCAATCTGAATTGGATGTGTTTATTGTGTGTCCATCATGTAGTGTAAATGGAAGGATGCACGTGATCATTGTGGAATTAATTTGTATCAAACACGATGTATTTCACACAACACACACACACACCAAGATGCTCAATTTGGGTCCCGCACGGAGCACTCGATTCCAGAAATGATTTGGAAAGAGTCCAAATATAGATTTTAAAACATAAATTAAAAAGGTGAATAGAGAGTGCCTGCCCTTGACATCGACACAGCGTCTGACCGTTTGTGGCATCAAGGACCCGAGCGAAACTGCAGTCAATGGGAATCAGGGGGAACAGAGTCCACTGCCTGAGTCATACTGAGCACAAAGGAAGATGATTGTTGATGGCCAATCATGCCAGTCACACGCATTGCTGCAGGAATTCTTCAGGTAGTGACCTCGCCCCAAGCTTCAGCCTTCATCAAAGTTCAGAAGTGGGATTTTCACAGGTGATTGCACAAAGTTCCGCACCAGTTGCGACTCCTCAGTTACTGACACAGTCTGTGCCCATATGCAGTAAGACTTAGAAAACATTCAGTCTTTGGATAATGAATGACAAGGAACATTCATGCACCACAAGTGTCAGGCAATGACAGTCTCCAACGAGGGAGATTCCAAACCACTCCCCATGACATTAAATGGCATTACCCATCGCTGAATTCGCCCATTATCAACATCCTGGGAATTATAATTCGTGAAAATTTGAACGAAGACAGACGTTTAAATCATGTGGCCACACGAGGAGGTCAGACGCTCGGAGTTCTGCTGTGAACAACGCACCTCCTGAATTCCCAACTCCTATCCATCATCTACAAGGCAAAAGACAGGAGTATGAACAAATATCACAGAACAGTAAAGTACAGGAACAGGCCCTTCGGCCCACCAAATATGTGCCGACACAAATGATTGAATATTCTCTACTTGCCTGACTTGTGCCACTCAAAAGCTCAATGTCATTCTGGAGAAAGTAGCTGGCTCGAAGAACACCCCACCCACCAGCTTCCCAAAGCCTGCCGCCATATTCTCAAAGGAAATCATGGTTTGACAACAAAAGCTGACTTTCCCAGTGACATCAAATCACATGAAACAATTTTAAACATACCATATCTCTGCCTATATTCAGCTAGCTTCTGCGTCTGTCTATATTACAGTAGGCTGCGCCTGGATCACATTCCAGGAGGTCATGTCTAAGCTATTTCCTACATTTGGCTCAATATCAGGTGTTCATATATGAGACACAGGCCCTGTTTATATTATAATTTCTAAGTTATGGCTGTACTGAGCCATGCTTCTGCTGATCCGACAAGAGGCCGTGTCTCAATTCTTACTGCCTCAGAACATTTGCCACTGCATACTAAACTGGAGCAACTGCTTCATACATGACACATGTATCTGTCACAGTTATTATGCTAATAGTTCATTAGATTTTGATAAACTCGATCCTGTTTGCGTCAATGCTGCACCAGTCCATGTATTTATTTATTTAAGACTATGTCACGTCTCAGCTATGATTGCATTTTGCAATACCTCCTAATTGCGGCATTGTCCATATCTCATTGTATATCAGTCTAGGCCCTGTACCAGTAATTATTACAAATAAACTGGGCTCTGTCTCAGTTTACATCAGTCTAGGTACTGTATCAGTAATCATTACTAATACACTGGACTCTGTCTCAGTTTACATCTGTCACTGTCCTGTATCTATTAGTAATTATTACTAATGCACTTGACTCCGTCTCACTCTAAAGAAATTTAGGTCCTGTATCATTAATTACTGGGCTCTGTCTCAGTTTATATGCATAAGCTCCTATGTCCAGTAAAACTGCACTGGACACTGTCTCAGTTTTATTTTCCTCGACATTGTCATATATATTTGTAATGTTTGTTTCATGGGATGTGGGTGTCACTGAAAAGATCAGCATTTGGCCTTTTACCATCCCCACATGGCACTCGGAAATAAACCCATTTCTACTTTGCTGGATCAGGACCCAGTTTATGTTAAATTAGAGTCTGTCTCTGTTAATACACTGCTAGACTAGAAATCAGTTTATACTGCACGAGCCACACTCTCTGGTTCAGTAATATTTGATCCTGACCCTGTACATATTTCACTAGACTGTGTTAGTGTTATGCCTGCACTTAATGTTGCCTCTATTTGAATGATGTCTGCATTTCTCCGCGGTTCTACGAGAAGAAGAGATATTATGTTGGATGAAAAACAGTGGTCTCTGGCAGGATTCTGAAACAGGCAGTATTGGATCGACAGTATTTGGTCGGTGCGTGCTTCCAGTGCCGAAGGGCCTGTTCCTCTGCAGTAATTTTCTTGTTCTTTGTTCTGTGTTGACAGTGCATGCTATACAGGTCTTAGTAACCATTTTCAATGCAGTCAGCAGAAGTAGATTTCAGATAACACTGCTTCTTTTCCTTGTTTAAGAGGATGCAGAGAATTGTGTCCCCCTAAACACTTTCCTCATTACTGGCATTGTCCAGTGCAGTAAAAACTGAGACCATGTCCAATGCAATATAAACGTGGATAGGGTCAAGTGCAGAAATAAGACTCCATCTAGTTTAATACAAACAGACAGGTCTAAATTAATACAAACCGATACATCGTCTAGTTTGATATAAACTGAAACATGTTGATGCATAATATAAACAGGGACAAGGTCTAATTTAGTATAGTAAGAGAAAGCATCTCGTTTAATATGTGAAGAGATAGGGTCTCGTGCAGCATAAACCGAGGCATGACCTTATATAATAGAAGCTGACACAGGGTAAATTGACTGTCTAATAAAGAGACTGGTTCAACCTCCATGAAATTTGGAGAGACGGCCTACTGCCCCATCAAAAATTCACAGGACAGGAGTAATATGGGGTTAACAGTAAAGTTCCCCCATGCATTGCCAAATTTAACACTCCCAAGTCAGGAATAGCATGATTTAGATACAAAGTGAACCTCCCTCTCACTATCAAAATAAAACATCCCTGGAAAAGGGAGACTGTCTAGAAACAGAGTGAAACTCCCTCTACAAAGTCTGCTCAAATACAATGAAGGCATACAGACCAGGGATTCTCTTCTAGGTAAAACAACTTCTGCATTTTTCCTTCAGAGAATCGGGAGGCAAGTTTGAATTGGTGTTCGGTAGAAGGGGAAGATCCCTCGACACAGTCCCATAAAATACACCCAAGTCAGGTACAGCAGAGATTAGATACGGATAAAATCTCCCTTTACAAGTAATATCAAACATTCAAAGGGCAGGTACGTGAGTTTAGATTCAGGTTAAATATTCCTCTACACTGTCCAGTCAAACAGTCCAAGGGCAGGGATAAATACAGGGAAATTTTCTTTGGTACTGCCACATCGAATCCTTGTTACGAGGTACAACACAGATTAGATACAGAGGGAAATGTATAAAATATCCCAAGATAATAGAATGCTCAAGAGATCTTTTAGAGTAAATCTCCCTCATGGATTCCAATTCATTGCGTTGCATTCCTTACTACTCTGGCTGAGAGAATACATTGGGCAACATTGAATTCAGATTGTGGAGTGAAGACGATGAACGATCGTGAAGAGACAAGACTTAGAACCAGAAGGAGAAAGACAGAGAGAGAGATGAAACACAGGGAATTTCCATGAACACATTTGCCGTGTTATCACATTTCGGGATCAGAGGATTTTTTGCTAATTCTTAACATAGGTATTGTCATGATATTATTTCTTCATATAATTGATGAATAACTAATGTATAAAAACAATCATTTCTGGAATCCGTTGATCAATTTGCATGTTTGTCTCTATTTCTGTGCTGTGCTGGTGGGGAAATATTTGTTGTCTGTTTGTCAGTCAACAATCTAACCTGGGATTTCTATTTCTGTGTTTATTTACATAAGCACCTCACTGTTTACAATGAAATGTTCATGGCAGCAAAAACAGATAAACCATCATTTATTCATTCGTTTCAACTCAAAACAGCGGTTATTTTAAGAATATTAACAGTTGGTTCAAAATGAATAGAAACCTTTTTAACATACATTACACCAGATGCTATTTAATTAAATGAATAAATACATTCTATTTAAGAATTTGTTCTGAAAGTTCTGATGTCACAATAAATAAAGTATCTGTGAACAGGCTGGTATTCCATTGAATGTTAATTTGATTGATGATCTAAATTGCTTCAACTAGACAAGTTAAAACAAAGAGAACTGATGTGTGAAATATTCCTGTCATAATTAGTGATCAGACTCACACGAGGGAAGAATAAAAAATCCAGTGTGGTTATCACTAAGTGATACAAGTAGCATTGCAGCCTCACAGTGACAGGGAAGCGGGTTCGATTCCAACCTTGGGTGACTGTGTGTGGTTTTTCACATTCTACCATGTCCATGTGAGTTTCCTCCGGTGCTCCGGTTTCCTTCCAGAGTCCAAGGATGTACGGGCTAGGTGGATTGGTATGATAAATTGCTCCTTTGAGTCCAAGGATGAGCAACGGAGAATCACAGAATCCCTACAGTGCAGAAGGAGACCATTCGCTTCATCAAGTCTGCACCAGCTGTCCAGCAGGGCATCATTCCCAGGCCCAAGGTGGATTGGCGATTCTAAATTGCCCCTTAGTGTGCAACGATGTGTAGGTTAGAGACATTAGCCTCTGAATATGTGAGGTTGTCGGGAAACGGTGAAGGCTGGGCCTGGATAGGATGCTCTGCTGGAGAGCAGCTGCAGACTTGATGGACCGAATGGCCTCCTACTGCACTGCACTGGATTCTATGATTCTATGCTGCTATGATCAGCAGAGGAATGAATATATTCGCATTAATCTCTCAGCACTTCCAACGTATTACAACTTTCATTTTGGTAGAGCTTACATTTATAAAACGCTTTACCGGACTTCATGTCGTCCCAAAGTTCTTAAAACTCACTAATGTACCTTTGCTGAATTTAGTCACTGCTATCATATTGCAAATACACTCCCACAAACCGAGATGTGATAATTTGCCAGTAAATTTGTGATTTTGTTTGAAGAATCAGTATTAAGGTAGGATATTGGGGAGAACAGCCTTGCTCTTTAGAATTATATCAATGAGATTTTGCATCCTGGCATCGATTTTAAATGTGAATCTGGTTCTCTATCTGCTTATGCACACTGACCTGCTCAGTAGCATTTGTGTTGCTTTAGTTTTAGATTTCCAGAATCGGCAGCACTTTACACTGTTGTTATTGATCCTCTGGATGTGAGCATCACTGACAAAGCCAACATTTAGTTGTCCCTGCTGAGAAGGCGGGTGTGAACCAGCTTGTTGAAACCTGCCCTCTGGATGATTTTATTATTTGTTTTTCCATAGCAGCTTTGATTCAACTGACTGGCCTGCCCGGCAATTTCAGTAGTGGCTAAGAGTCATTTTCATCATAGTGGAATTGGAGTCTATGCAGAACAGACAGGGTAAAGATAGGAATCTTCTGTTTTCAGTTATTTCCAAAGAGACGATGTCGTTTAAAGTATAAAAGCAAATTACTACGGATTCTGGAATTGAAACCAAAAGAGAAAATGCTGGAAAATCTCAGCAGGCCTGGCAATATCTGAGGAGAGAAAATAGCTGACATTTCGAATGTTTTGACAAAGGGTCATCTGGAATCGAAAAGTCAGTTCTTCTCTCTACTTACAGATGCTGCCAGACTTGCTGAGATTTTCCAGCATTTTCTCTTTCCGTTGTTTGAAGTGTCTTTGGTTGGGTAAATTGATTCTGAATCCCTGGGGCGGAGGAATTGCAGGCTGACCCAAGACTATCGTACTGAAGAAGACACTGTAAACACTGTTCAGGGACCTGTCGGACCCAGACCATCCAGTCACTGCCAACATTGAACGCGTTGGCTTTGCAGGTCAGTCTCAAAGAGTTTCAGGGGCGCCCAGTTTCTGCCTCTCGCTGACTCAACGCAACCTCCGATTCGACACTTGTAAAAATATCTAAAATCCTATGAAAATAAAACGCCACGCTCTTCGGACATACTCTCTCACCTTTTCCCATCGAGAACAAGGTACAAAAGTCTGAGGACACGTATAAACCGACTCAAAAACAATTTATTTCCTGCTGCAATCAGACGTTTGAATGGACCTCCGTCGCATTAAGTTCATCTTTCTCTACACCCCAGCTATGACTGCAAAATTTACATTATTCACTCTCTCCCTTCCTTCCCTATATACGTTATGCTCTGACTGTATAGTGCGCAAGAAACAATAATTTACACTGTGTACTAATTAAGTGCCTTTATTTCTGCACCTCTTCACAAGGGAATGGAAATAAACAGATGACATTACCTTATCAGGGTAAAGACGTCAGTCTGATTTGCAATAATTCTGTGTCTCTAACACATTACAGCGAAATATAATTCATTGGAAGAATTATTATCGATTTATGTAACTTAATGCTGGGATGATTGTGTTTCAGGTGTGGGTAGCTATCACTGTAATTTGGGACTGGATATGAGAAGAAGAGAAGCAGTGGCCTAGTGTTATTATCGCTAGACAATTAATCCACAAACTCAACTAATGTTCTCAGGACCCGGCTTCGAATCCCGCCACGGCAGATGATGGAATTTAAATTCAGTAAAAACATCTGGAATTAAGAATCTACTTATGACCATGATATCACTGTCGATTGTGTAAAAACCTATCTTGTTCATTAATGTCCTTTAGAGCAGGACATATGCCGTCCTTACCTCATCTAACCTACATGTGATTGCAGAGCCACAGCAATGTGTTTAGCTCTCAACTGCCCTCGACAATGGGTGGGCAATAAATGCTGATCAGCCAGAGGCACCCAAGTCCATAGAATCCCTGCAGTGCAGAAGGAGCATATCGGGCCCGCAGCGACAACGCTCCCACCCAGGCCCTATTCCCATCCCTGCTAATTCATATACTCCCTGCTAATTCACTTGATTCTATGGGACAATTCATCATCGCCAATCAACCTAATCGGCATATCTTTGGACCATGGGAGTAAACAGGCAGACAATTGGAGAATGTGCAGACTACACACAGACAGTGACCCATTCCGGGAATTGAACCACGGTCCCTGACGCTGTGAAGCAGCAATGGTAACCACTATGCCACCTTGCCGCCCACGAAGAAATTAACAAAATAAACTCCTTATCTGATACAATGTTACACCTTATATTTCCCCAACAGCTCCTTAACCCTGTGAAAATTAACGGTGAAAGGAAACTTCTTGACTTACAATTAAGCATTGAGTTGACAGAGAAACATAAAATCGACATTGACTTTTGACAAAGAAGCTAATGAATGAGAACGGACACGGCAATCAGGAAAGTTCTCCTTCAGCATCCAAGTCATGACAGATCATTTTATTGGCCAGCAGCTGGTATTGGGAACACAGGACATCAGGACTTTGCGGCATAATGCATAATATCACAAGAATAAATATTTTATCTTTCACTGAACCAGGTTATGAACTGGTCATTTCTTCACTCATTGGCAGTTATGAGAGGAACTGTTAAATAATCGAAACCAGATTATGCTGGACAACAGAACACGTTGTACATCAGGTATAAGTTTTTAATGAGGAGCAGAACATTGAGAATTTTCCAGAAATCCCCGCTGTTCAATGTAGATATATGATTTTCTTTTACTTTTAATTATTTTCATTTTTGTGCCTTTACACTGACCTCATTGGACTGAGGGATTGGGGACATCAACATATTTTTCCTGCACTTCATGAAGTTGTTCATAAAGAGGCTTTAATTGTTGGAAGGACATTTCTTTGGAGGCTATACAAATGAAATAGCATCAAATCAATTGACTAGTTTCCGATACTTTTTAATCACATAATGAAAAGTGCATTCATTTAAAATATTTGCTTAGAAGAAAAGCCATTTAAAATGTGCCTTCCTTTTGGGAATAAAACATTTATTGTATAACTGACGAAGTCCCATGTTATCCTTACAGATTCACGTTAATCTGTCCTACGCAGTATTTGGCAACAGTCCAGCCTGCTGCCAAATACCCAAAAATATTTACAGGAAGCATCTGAGGGTGTTTGTTCAGTAAATCAAAAACCTGTTTCCTCAGTACTGAACACTTGGCTGCAAGCCAACTTCAAACTCTCAGCATTGTCAATGGGGCCTATTTATAAACAAATCTACCCAGCAACAGTACTGGAGGCAATTTAATTATTTTTAAGTTGCAAACATCTATGAATGTTTGCCATTTCTTCGGAAAAGAAAGTATTCAGCACCTCTGGCACCTTGTTAGCAACAATGATGATCTCTCCAACACAACAAAACATTGATGGATGGATATAAAACAAATACCGGCAGATTATGAGAGTTGATTCAGAGAGGTGATATATTTTATACTAGATAAACATGTCTGCTTGTGTTTTCTTTCACTTCATTCTTCCATGGGACATGAGAATCTCTGGAAAGGCCAACATTTATTCCCTTTGCCTAATTTCTTTTGAACTGAGTGGTATGCTAGGGCATCTCAGAAGGCATTGCCCAGTTAGTTATATTGTGTCCGTCTGCAGTCACATCCTGATGAGACCAGGTAGGGATGGCAGATTTCCTTCATTGGGGAATCAGAGAGGTTTATCTGGTCGCTGTCAGTATGTATTCCAGATTTATTGATTGAATTCAAATTCCACCAGCTGCCAGGGTCGGATTTAATCTCGTGTCTCCACATCATTGGCCTGGGCTTCTGGATTACTGGTACACTGGCATTAATATTACACCACCATCTACCCAACAATAAAGGAATACTTGCGGTGATGCAGGGATGAACGATAGTTGGATGCCTGAATGTTTTGATTGAGGAATCAGTGAGTGGATGAATGGATGTGACGATAGCTTGTCCTAAAATTTGCTGTTCTACATGCACATATTTGTGATTTACTACTTCAAAAATCGAAGCAGGTCCTTTATTCCAAGTGTGTCAGTATATAAGACCATAAGTCCATAAAACATAAGACATAGGAGCAGAATGAGGCCACTCGGTCCATCGAGTCTGCTCCGCCATTCAATCATGGCTGACATTTTTCTCATCCACATTCTCTTGCCTTTTCCCCATAAGCACTGATCCTCTTATTACTCACAAACCCTCTATCTTTGTCTTAAAAACACCCAATGACCTCGCCTCCACAGCCTTCTGCGGCAAGAGATCCACAAATTTACCACACTCTGGCTGAGGAAATTCCTCCTCATCTCTGTTTTAAAGGATCGTCCCTTTAGTCTGAGGTTATGCCCTCTGGTTCTAGTTTTTCCTACGAGTGGAAACATCCTCTCCACGCCCACTCTATCCAGGCCTCGCAGTAGCCTGAAAGTTTCAATAAGATCTCCCCTCATCCTTCAAAACTCCAACGAGTACAGATCCAGAGGACTCAACCATTCCTCATACAGCAAGCGCTTCATTCCAGGAATCATTCTTGTGAAACTCCACTGGACCCTTTCCATGGCCAGCACATCCTTCCTTAGATATGGGGCCCAAGACCCACAATACTCCAATTGGGTCTGACCAGAGCCTTGTACAGCCTCAGAAGTACATCCCTGCTCTTGTATTCTAGCCCTCTCGTCATGAATGCAAACATTGCATTTGCCTTCCTGAACCTGCACTTTAACCTTAAGAGATTCTTGAACAATGACTCCCAAGTCCCTTCGTATTTTTGATTTCCTCAGCATTTTCCCATTTAGAAAATAGTCTATGCCTCCAATCCTCCTTCCAAGCGCGTAACCTCACACTTTCCCAAATTGTATTCCAGCTGCCACATCTTTGCCGACTCTGCTAACCTGTCCAAGCCCTTCTGCAGCCCCCCTGCTTACTCAATATTACCTGTCCCTCTACATATCTTTGTATCATCTGCAAACTTAGCAACAGTACCTTCAGTTCTTTCCTCCAAATCGCTAATGCATACTGTGAAAAGTTGTGGTCCCAGCACTGACCCCTGAGGCACACCACTAGTCACCGGCTGCCATCCTGAGAAAGACCCCTTTTTTCCCACTCTCTGCCTTCTGCCAATCAACCAATCCTCTATCCATGCCAGGATCTTACCCTTAACACCATGGGCATTTAACTTATTTAACAGTCTCCTTTTCGGCACCTTGTCAAAGGCCTTCTGGAAATCTAAATAAATCATGTCCACTGGCTCTCATTTATCTAACTTCCTTGTTACCTCCTCCAAGAACTCTAACAGATTTGTCAGATATTACCTCCCCTTCACAAAACTGTGCTGACTCATTCCTACTTTATCATGCACTTCCATGTACTCTGCGGTCTCATCTTTGATAATGGAATTTAAAGTCTTGCCAATGACCGAAGTCAGGCTAACCGGCCTATAGTTTCTCGTCTGCTGCCTCCCTCCCTTCTGAAACAGTGGTGCTGCATTCGCTACTTTCCAGTCCTCTGGTACAGTCCCTGCCTGCAGTGATTTCTGAAAGATCACCACCAATGCTTCCACAATTTCCTCAGTTATCTCTTTTAGAACCCTGCGGTGTAGTCCTTCCGGTCCAGGTGATTTATCCACCTTCAGACCTTTCAATTTCCCCAGAATCCTCTCCTTAGTGATGGCCACTACAGTCACCTGTGCCCCTGGACTCTCCTGGAGCTCTGGCATTCCACTGGTGTCTTCCACCGTGAAGACTGATGCAAAGTAACTATTCAGTTCCTCTGCCATTGCTTTGCTTCCTGTTATTACTTCTCCAGTCTAATTTTCCAGTGGTCCAATGGCAATTTTTGCATCTTTCTTACCTTTTTTTATATTGAAAAAAACTCTCCCTGTCTTATTTCATATTACTACCTAGCTTACACTCATATTTCATCTTCTCCCCCTTATTGCTTTTTTAGTGTCCTCTGCTTGCTTTGAAATGCGTCCCAATCCCCTGGCTTCCCACTAATCTTTGCCGCTTTGTATGCTTTAACTTTTGCTTTAATGCTGTGCTGCAAAATTTAGTCCTTCCAGATTTTCTCGGTAAATTCAATCCCCGAGATATCGGGAACAAATGAACTAAGAGCAGTCTGATTTTTTTTTCCATCTGCTGATGGTGACTAGAGTCATAGAGTCATAGAGGTTGACAGCATGGACACAAGCATTTCGGCCCAACTTGTCCATGCCGTCCTTTTTATTAACCACTAAGCTTATCCCAATTTCCCGCGTTTGGCCCATAACCCTCTGTACCCATCCTACCCATGTAACTGTCTAAACCCTTTTTAAAAGACAAAATTGTACCCTCCTCTACCACTACCTCTGGCAGCCTGTTCCAGACACTTGCCACACTCTGTGTGAAACAATATCCCCTCTGAACCATTTTGTATCTCTCCACTCTCATCTTAAACCTATGCCCTCTCGTTTTAGACTCCTCTACCATTGGGAAAATATATTGACTATCGAGCTGATCTATGCACCTCATTATTTTATAGACAGCGATAAGATCCCCCCAAGCCTCCTACGCTCCGGAGAAAAATTCCCAGTCTATCCAGCCCCTCCCTACAACTCAAACCAACAAGGCCTCGTAGCATTCTAGTAAAACGTTTCTGCACTCTTTCTAGTTTAATAATATCCGTTCTATAATAGGGTGACCAGAACTGTACACAGCATTCCAAGTGTAGCCTCACCGATGTCTTCAAAATCTTCAAATCCAAGATGGAAAGAGGGATTAGGTTGAGGGGGGAGGATTGTAATATTTGGAACATGTGGCCCTTTCTAGTGCAACAAATCACTCAACATATCACCTATGTGAAGGTAACAGGCTAAAAAAATAATGAGGCAATTGAAATATTGTGAAACTCACTGGACAGACTCAAATGGTAAATGACTTTCCAGTACACTGTAAGTGTGCAAGGGCGGCATGGTGTCATAGTGGTTAGCCCTGCTGCCTCAGAAAGCCAGGGACCCGGGTTCAATTCCGTCCTCGGGTCACTGTATTTGTGGAGTTTGCAATTTCTCTCCGTGTCTGTGTGGATTTCCTCCGGGTACTCTAGTTTCCTCCTGCCGTCCGAACATGTGCAGGTCAGGTTGATTGGCCATGCTGAATTAACCCTCGTGTCAGGGGCATTAGTGGGGTTAATATGAGGGGTCACGGGAACAGGGCCTGGGTAGGATTGAGGTCGCTCCAGACTCGATGGGCCCAATGGTCTCATTCTGCACTGTAGATTCTTTGTCTATGAATAATTAATCTGGATCTTAAGATTCTATAACGTCATATCAGATATTATAAATTATATATAACATTAGATACAGGTACTTTCAGTTATACAGTCACTTTAAAAATGGTTACACACTCCAGTTATATATCAGGGGTTTATGTGTGATGATGAGCTGATTACGTGTCAATAAAGCGCAGAGGCTGCTGGGTAGCTGCTCATTATCCTCGGTCTGATTTGATTCGACTTCCCGCTGAATTCTGGGACAGATGTTATACTTTGGTGACAGAAAGGCCAAAGTGACCTCAATAAATTTGAGTCTCAATAAACTACAATAAATAAACTGCAACTATATTTGTACCAATTAAATTGCTGAAAATAATTTGTGAAATATTTATTTATTTATTTTTGTGATTTGGAGATTATTAGTTATATGAGCGCCAGGCAATGACCATCTCCAAAAAGAGAGAATCTACCCATTGCTCCTTGTCATTCAATGATATTACGATACTGAATCACCCACTATGAACATCGTCGGGTTTACCATTGGCTAATCGCTGAATTAACTGGATGTTTAAATGCTCCGGCTGGAATATCAGGTCAGCTTGCTGAGAGTAACTCACCTCCTGACTCCCCAAACCTGTCCACCACCAACAACAACTCAGGAGTGTAATAGAGTTCTCTCCACTTGCTAGAATGAGTGCAACTCAAACAACATTCAAGAAGCTTTATAGCATTCAGGACAAAGCTTGACTGGCATAGCATTTGCAAATGCTCACTCCCTCCACCACCGACAAACAACAGCAGGATTGTACATCATCTACAAGTTTCACTTCAGGAACTCACCAAGACTTCTTATGCAACACCTTCCAACCACAGGACTGTCACCATTTGGAAGGACAGGGGTAAGAGTTACCTGGGAATATCACCTGTAAATTCCACTCCAAGTCAGTCATATAACTGACTTGGAAAAATATCGCCCTTTCTTCACTGTCGCTCGATTGAAATCCTGGAACACCCTCTGTAACAGCACTGTGTGAGTACATACACCAGAGGCTTCGCAGCAATTCAAGAAGGTAGCTCCCCACCATCTTATTAAGGGCAATTAGGGATAGGCAACAAATGTTGACCTCGCCAGCAAAGATCACATCCCTTAAATTAAAACGTAAATATATTAATATTTATGAATGGTTGATAACTGGTGAGCAAATTTATGCAACTTTGTGAATGGATGGCAATTGGTGAAAATAAATACCAACTTTATGAACATTTATGATCTCCTCTTTCTTAATGGAAGATAGGATGCGCGCCACAGGAGATGCATGATTCAAAAGCACAACACTACCGGGGAACAAAATGGCGCCAGAGGACACTGCAACAACTATAGATATATATACATCATTGCCAGTGACACATCTGAAAACATTCACCTGTTTGAAGATCCGGATTATCCTGAAGCACAATGTTGTGTTTATAATGGAAAATTGACTCTGGAAAATATCTGCTTTATATGCCCTATGTACTTATCTTTACCTTCGTCAATCTCATCAAGACATTCAACACCGGTAGCAGAGCAGGGACTACCATATTTGGGAAAAAGTCGCTCTCCATCAAAACTCCTCAGTCTCATTCATGACACAGAAAACGACAACATAAAACCACAATTGGTAGCTTCATGGGCAGCACTTGTAACAGAGCCAACCTCTCAAAAATTGTCCTTCTCAGTCATCAACAAAGGTGACATTTGAAAAAGAAACCATTCTGAAATTGATGTGTTTACTCTGCGTCTATTTTTTTTATTTTAAATGGAAGGACGCTGGTTATCATTGTGAAATTGATTTGTAAACAATATGACGTTTTTCAGACAACGCACACACACACTGACACACACACATATTTTCCTTCAACTTAAGACTCCATCTTTGCTTCCTGGGGGGCTTAAGAGACAATTACCCCAACTATCTTTCAGATGGAATGAAGAATAAATACATTTTCCCCAGCACCATGTTTGCTGAACTGAACATTAAAGGTCCCATTGTCTCCAACAGCGCCCTGGTCAGCATTCCTCCTTCTAACCAAAATGAACAAATATACATTACCATGGATTGAGGCACTATGCTTTGATGCTGACCCGGCATCATAGGAACAAAGGAGCAGAATTTCCCCTCCAAGCCACTCACCATCCTGAGTTGGAAATATATCGCCGTTCCTTCACAATCGCTGAGTCAAAATCCTTAAATTTCCTCCCTAACGGCATTGTGGGTCTACCCACAGAACATGTACTGCAGCGATTCAAGAAGGCAACTCACCACCACCTTCTCAAGGGCAACTAGGTATGGGGAATAAATGTTGACCAGCCAGCGAAGCCCATGTCCCAAGCATGAATAAAAAAAGCAGACGCAGGCCATTCAGCTTCTCGAACTCGCCCCCCATTCATAAGATCATCGCTGATCTGTGGCCAAACCCTATGTACCTGCCCTTGGCCCATATCCCTTGATACCCCTGTTCAATAAAAAAATCGATCTCAGAGATAAATCTAACAATTGAACCAGCACCCACTGGCCTTTGCGGAAGAGAGTTCCAAAAGTCCACCACTCTCTGTGCGTAGAAATACTTTCCATCAACTCTCCTGAACGGCTTGGCCCTGTTTTTTTTAAATTATGGCCCTTTATTCTAGAGCCTTCAACTTATTGATCCGCCCGACCCTACCCGTAAATATTTTGTAGATTTCTGTCAGAACACCCCTCAACCTTCTGAATTCGAGAGGAAAAGTCCCAATTTGTCTAATTTCTCCTCGCAACTTAACCCCTAAAGGCCAGGGCTAATTCTTGTGAACGTGCGTTCAACTCCCTCCAGGACCAAAATCTTTGCAAAGGTGTGGTGCCCAAACCTGTGCACAGTACTCCAGGTGGGCTCTAACCAGGATTTTGCATAATTGCAGCATAAGATCTGCATCGCTATACTCCAGTCCTTTAGATACAAAGGCCAGAATTCCGTTGACCTGCTTGACTATTTTCTGCATCAGTTCGTGGCATTTTAAGAAGCTATTCACTTGAACACCCAAATCTCGCTGGGCATCCACTAAATTTTACTTTGTGCCTTCTAAAAACTACCTTGATCTATCATTTGGATTATTTGACTTTTTGTGTCATTATCTAAGCCGTTATCAATATTGTAAATAATTGAGACCTCAAGACAGATTCCGGCGGGACAAAACTTAACCTGTATTATTCAGCAACGTACATCTCATCTATAATTCGTTGCACCTTAAATTTGGGGAGTTTCCGCAGAAGGGGATATGGTATTACATTTATGAATGTGAATTATTTGTATATTACTATCATAAATCATACCTGACAAAAGCGATATATTTACACTAACTGTAATTGCAGAATTTTGCCAGCAGATGGAATTGGCACCTTGATGGTTTACATTACATGAAGAAGGCACTGCCTCAATAAAGACTACACTGGACCCTAACTTTGCAGTTCTGCCACATACAGTCCTGAATGGTGATGGACATTTAAACAAGTAACTGCAGCAGGAGCCTCAAACGAAAGCCCCATTTTTAATGATGGGGGAGCTCTGCAAAAGGTAAAAGAAACAAGACTGAAACAATTGCTGCCATCTTCAGCCAGAAGATGTTCCATCTCGGCCTCTCCCTGATGCCCCGAACATCACAGATGCCAGTCTCCAAGGAGGTCAACTCATTCAACATGATAACATGGAGGATAGGAATAGGAGTAGACCATTCAGCCCCTGGAGCCCGCTCCGCCATGCAATATGATCATGATTGATCTGTGGCCTAACCCTGTGCTGAAAGCATTGGATACTGCAAAGATTATGGATCCTGACAATATTTCAGCAATAATAATAACGATTTGTGCTCTGGAGCTAGCTGAGCCTCAGCCAATCTCTTCAAGTACAGCTACATCACGGTCACATACACAACAGTGTGAGAATTGGCAGACATGACCTGTTTCAGAAGGTAGGACAAATCCAACCCGACCAACTACCGCCCAATGCGTCCTCACTCGATCAACGTAATGGGAACTATGAAGGATCATCTAAAAAAGTAATAATAATATAATAATAACAATGCTGCTACAACTACAAATACTAGTATTCTGCTCAATGATGCTCTGTTTGGGTCCCACTAGGGGAACTCAGTTCCAGAAATCACTGAAGCTTAGTCCAAATATGGTGGAAATAGCTGCTTTAATGAGGTGAGGTGAGAGTGCCGGCCCTTGACATCAACGCAGCACTTGACCGATTGTGGCATCAAGAAGCCCGAGCAAAGCTGCAGTCAATGGGGATCCGAGGGAAAACAAAACATTCCACTGGCTTCAGTCATACCGAGCACAGAGTAAGATGGTTGTGGCTGTTGAAAGCCAATCATCTCAGTCACAGGGTATTTGCTGAAGGAACTCCTCAGGATAGTGCCCTCGGCCTAACATTCATGCTTCAATACAAGCTCAGAAGTGGGATGTTCACTGATGATTGCACGATGTTCAGCACATTTACAACTTCTCAGATACGGAAGCTCTCCGTGTCCGTAAGCAGAAAGACTTAGAAAACATTCAGGTTTTGGCTGTGAAGTGGCATGTGAAATTCGCGCCACCCAAGTGACAGGCAATGACCCTTTCAGGTAAGGGAGATTGCAATCATCTCCGCTTGCCATTAATGGAATGACTACAGCCGAAACCCCACTATCATCATTTTGGGAATTACCATTGATGGAAAATTGAACTGGGACAGTCATGAAAATAATATTGCTACAAAAGCAGGTCAGATGCTGGGAATTGTGCGCTAAGTAACTCACCTCCAGATTTCCCAAACCTATCCATCATATAAAGGCAAAAGTCAGGATTGTGATTGAATATTCTCCACTTGCCTGGCGTATGGTCCTGAACCAACACCCAGAAAGGTCGAAACCACCCAGTAAAAAGCAGGCGGCTGGATGGACACCCCACCAACCACTTTAAACATTCACTCTCTGCATCACAGATGTACAACTCTAGCCGTGTGAACCATATACAGCTTGTATAGCAGCAACATAATCCTTTGGTAGCAACTTCCAAACACATTAACTCTGACACTTAAAATGACAAGAACAGCAGATGCATGAGAACACAATTATCTGCAAATGCCCATAAAACCCCCACACCGTCTTGACTGGGATCTATATCACTGTTTTTTCAGTGTCAATGGATGAAAATCTTGCAGCCCCCTTCCCATCAGCACTGTATGTGTACTTACTTGTATGGAACGCAATGATTTAAGAAGAGGGCTCACTAGCACATTCTCAAAGGAAAAAATAGAAGTGGCAACAAATCCTACTTTACCAGTGACACCAAAACCTCATTAAATGATTTTGAACATGTCATATTTCTGCTTACGTTCAACTAGCCCCCACGTCCGTTTGCATTGCAACAGGCCATGTCCCAATCACATTACAGCATGTCCTGTCTCTGTTATTTCTCTACTCGGCTCATTATCAGTTGTTCATAAGTGAAGCCAAGGCCTGTTTTAACGATGGTTTCTGAATTATGACTGTGCTGAAATATGTTTCAGCTAATCAGGGCGGCACGGTGGCACAGTGCCAGGGACCCGGGTTCAATTCCCAACTTGGGTGACTGTCTGTGTGGAGTCGGCACGTTATCCTTGTGTCTGCGTGGGTTTCCTCCGGGTGCTCCGATTTCCACTCACCGTCCGAAAGAGGTGCTGGTTTGGTGCATTTTGGCCATGCTAAATTCTCCCTCGGTGTACTCAAACAGGCGCCGGAATGTGACCACTTGGTGTTCTTCACAGTAACTTCATTGCAGTGTGAATGTAAGCCTACTTATGACACTAATAAATACGCTTTAAATCTTGAATCTGGGAACAGACTGTGTCTCAATTCCTACTGCATCAGAACCTTTATCTGTGACTCCTATACTGGAGCAACATCCTTCTTGCGTTACAAAAGTTTCGGTCACTGTCATTACTCAAATGGTTCGTTAGATCTAATAAACTCGACACTGTTTTAGTTAATGCTGCACAAGTGCATGTATTTGTTTATTCAACACTATGCCCTGCCTCTGGTATTATTGCATCATGTGATCCTTCTAATTTGCTGCATTGTCCATATCTCAGTGTATGCCAGTCTAGATCACATATTCATGATTATTACCAATGCACTCGACTCTTTCTGAGTTCATATCAGTCTAAATATCGTATCTCTAATCATTAATAACACACTAAATTCTGTCTCAGTTTTTATCAGTCTAGGTACTGCATCAGTAATGACCACTAACACACTGGACTCTGTCTCAGTTTATGTCAGTCCAGAATCTGTATCAGTAATTACTGCTAATGCGCTAAGCTCTGTCTCCATTAATATCGGTTTAGGCCTGTATCAGTAATTGACACTATATATCTCAGTTTATATCGCGCAAGTTCCTGCATTCGGTTAAATTGCACTGGACACCATCTCAGTTTTTCGTGTACTCGTTGATGTCATTCATATTTTTCAAATATTTATTTCATGGGATGTGGGTGTCTCTGGTAATACCAGTATTTTGCCTTTAACTTCCCACAAAGCACTCGGCACGACCTCATTTCTATTTCACTGCATCAGGCCTCTGTTTATATTAAAATAGATCCTGTCTTTGTTAATATTCCGCTTGACCAGAGCTTAGTTTATGATGCACTCGACCCAACCCCTGTTTATATGACATTTGACCCTGACTCTGTCTATATTTCGTGAGACCAGGTCACTGTTGATACTGCTGTATAGTATGCCTCTGTCTGAACTATGGCTCCATTAACATTACTCCACGGTTCTGTGAGGTAGAGAGATAATATAATGCATAAATATGCTGGGCTAAAAAAATCGGAATTGAAACGGAAAGTATTGGATCGAGAGTGTATGCTGCGCAGGATTTGATATCGATTTTCAATGCAGTCAGTAGAATGAGCTTTCAAATATCACTTCTTCTTTTCCAGTTCCCAAGACTAGTCTCCATCCGTCAGAGTTGTACCTATAGGAGGATGCAGAGAATCATGTTCCCATAGCCACTTTTCACATTATTGCGCATTGTCCAGTGCAGTAATAACTGAGTCCGTGCCCAATATAAAATGAACATGAACATGGTCAAGTGCAGAACTAAGACCGCATCCAGTTTAGTACAGAGACAGGTCTACATTAATAAAAGCAGAGTCATTGTCGATCTCAATATGAACAGAGACATGGTGACGTGTAATATTAACAGAGACAGCATCTAGTTTATTATAAACAGAAAGTACGTCTAGTGTAATGTGAACGGAGACAAAATCTTCTTTAATATAAACCGAAACAGGGATTAGTTAATTTAACATCAGCAGAGACAGGTCACAGATGAGTGCAATATAGAAACAGGGCCTAGTGTCCCATCAAACATTCCAAGGTCAGGTGTAGCATGTGGTTAGGCTCCGAATGTAAAGCTCCCTCCACAGTGCAACATGAAACACTCCCAAGCAGGTGTAGCACGGGATAGATAAAAAGTGAAACTCCATCCACACTATCTCAATCAAGCATTTCCAGCAAATGAAGACTGTTTAGAAACAGTTAAAAACATCTCTACACTGTCCATTGAAACAATTGGACGCTGGGACAGAAAGGGTTAGATACAGGGAATGATCGAGATACATATCAGAGAAAAGCTCCCTCTATAGATTGAATTAAATCCATTTAGTTAGAGGCCTGAAAATAGGCCTGAGAGAATATATTAGCTGGAGTTTGACTTGAAGTTGTTGAGTAAAGACAATGACCCATCGTGGAGAGACAAAACAAGACACAGAATCAGAGAGGAGAAAGACAAAGAGAGATAAAGCACAATAAATCGCCGCAAATACATTTGCCGTGTCCTTATATTTTGTGATTAGAGGGAATCTTTCCTAATTTTGAACATTGATAATCATAGCTTGTTTTGCGCATATAACTGATGAAAACATATGTCCAAAAAAAATCACGACTGGAATCCAATGATTGATTTGCATGTTTGTCTCTATTTCTGTGCTGTGTTGATGGGGAAATATTTGTTGTGTTTTTGTCAATCAATAAATCTAATCTGGGATTTCTATTTCTGTGTTTATTTACATAAACACCTCACTGGTTACAATGAGATGTTCATGGCAGCAAAACCAGATAAACCGTCATTTATTCATTAGTTTCAATTCAAATTAGCGGTTTCTTTTAAGTATATTGACAGCAGGTTCAAAATCAATAGAAGCTTCGTGAATACCCATTTGACCAGACGCTATTTAATTCACATAAAAAAATACCCTCTAATCAAGAATTTGTTCTGAAAGTTCTGATGTCAGAATAAATAAAACATGTTTGAAAAGGCTGATATTCCACTGAATGTCAATTTGATTGATGATTTAATCTACTAAAACTAGACATGTTAAAACATCAGGCAGAGGAGTGACGATAATCGCATTAATCACAGAGCTTTTAACATATCAATTCTTGCATTTTATAATAACATTTGGAAAGGCCTTGCATTTTTATAACGCTTTACCTGACCTTAGGTCGTCCCAAACCATTTAAAACTCACTGATATATTTTGCTGAAGTTATTCACTGCTGCAATGTTGGACAGACAGCAAGTATTTGGTGCACAGCAAGCTCCCATAAAGCGAGATGTGATAAACGAACAGTCATTTTGTGATTTTAGTTGAATGAGTGGCCAGGATACTGGGTAGAACAGTCCTGTTATATTGAATTTTATCAATGAGATTTTACATTCTGTCATCGGCCTGAAATGAGAATCTGTTTCACCCACTGCTAATGCCCGCTGACCTGCCTTTTTTGTTGTTTTACTTTTAGATTTCCGGAATTCGCAGTAGTTTGCACTGTTCTATTCATTCTCTGGATATGGGCATCACTGACAAAGTCAGCATTTATTGCCCATCCTGAGAAGGGGGTTGTGAACTGCCTTTTTGAAATTATTGCCCTTGGTCGGTTTTATTTGTGTTTGACTTTCTGCAGCAGCTTTGAAACACCTGAATGGCTGTTTTGACAATTTCAGAGGCACGTAAGGGTCAGCTTCATCACTGTGGAACTGGAGTCACATGTAGGACAGACAGGCTAAACATAGCTTTTTTTATTGATTCGTGGGACTTGCACATTACTGGCTGGCCAGCATTTGTTGCCCATCTCTAGTTGCCCGTGGAGAGCAGTTGAGAGTCAACCACATTGCTGTGACTCTGGAGTCACATGTAGGTCAAACAAGGTAAGAACGGCAGATTTCGTTCCCTAAAGAGACATGGGTAAACGAGATAGATTTTTTACAACTATCAACAATGATCTCATAGTCATCAATAGATTCTTAATTCCAGATAGATTTTATTGATTTCAAGTTCCACCATCTGCCGTGGCGGGATTTGAACTCAGTTCCTCAGAACATTGACTGAACATTAGGTACATAGAAATTAGGAGCCGGAGGAGGCCAGTCGAACCTGATCCATCAGTCTTCATGATTATGGATTATTTCCTATCTCAAGGCCACATTATTGGATTCTGCCCACACCCCCTGATACCATTAAAATCTCATCACAAATCGATTTATTTCTTGAATCTATTCAGTGGCATGACATCCAAAGCCTTCAGTGCTAGAGCACTCCGTATGTTCACTAGCCTCTGAAGTGAATGAATATTTCCTCATTTCTGTCCTAAATTGGCTACCCTATGTCTTGTGACTGCATCCCTGGTTTGAGACTACCTAACCAGCGAAAACGTCCTTCCTTCATCTTGCCTGCCCAGCCCTGTTAGAATTCGTTTAATTATTCATAACTTCATTTATTATTAATGCACAAGTAGACATACACTGCAATGAAGTTACTTTGAAAAGGCCCTATGGCCACACTCCAGCGCCTGTTCAGGTACGCTGAGGGGAAATTTAGCATGGCCAATGCACCGAATCAGCACGTCTTTCTGACTGTGGGAGGAAAATGGAGCACCCGAAGGAAACCCACGCAGATAGGGGGAGAATGTGCAGTCTCTGCACAGACAGTGACACAAGGTGGGAATCGAACCCAGGTCCCTGGCATTGAGAGGCAGCCGTGCTAGTCACTGTGCCACTGTACCGCCCTCGTTTTTTATGTTTTGAATGTTTCAATCACAATTTTATGTATTTCAATCAGATACCTTCTCATCCTTCTAAACACGAGTGAATACATGAGGTGGAGATGCCAGCGTTGCACTAGGGTGGGTACAGTAAGAAGTCTCGCAACGCCAGGTTAAAGTCCAACATGTTTATTTGGAATCACGAGCTTTCCGAGCGCTGCTCCTTCATCAGGTCAGTCAAGTGAATACAGGCCCGGTCGAATCAATTTCGCCTTATAGGACAGTCCCACCAATCCGGGTATCAGCTGCACTCGCCAGAGACCCTTTCTTAGGGAGGGAGACCAAATCTACACGCATTACACCAGATGTGGTCTTATGAAGACCCGGCATTACTGCAGTAAGACTTCCCTAATTCCGAACTCAAATCTTCTTGCAACGAAGGCCTTCCTAATTGCTTGCTGTACATACCTCTCCGATTTCATTGGTTGGTGTACAAGGATACCCAGATCCATTTGTACATCACACTTCCAAATATATATTGTTTTGTGCATTACACACGTATATAACTGTACATTGAACCACGTTGTACTGCAGCTGCCACATGTTCACCCATTCACACAACTTGTCCAGATCACATTGAAGCCCCTCTGCATCCTCCTCACAGCTCACAAGTCACTGCACCCTCCTCATAGCTCATAGTTATATATCGCCAGCCGCTGAGGACATGTTACATTTGATTTCCTTATCCAGATCCCACGGTGGCACAGCGCCGGGGGGGACCGGGTTCGGTTCCCGGCTTGGGTCATTTTCTGTACGGAGTCTGCACGTTCTCCCCGGGCTAACGTGGATTTCTTCTGGGTGCTCCGGTTTCCTCCAACAATCCGAAGGACGTGCAGCTTTGGGACATTGGCCATGCTAAACTCTCCCTCAGTGCACCCGAACAGGCGCTGGAGTGTGGTGACTCGGGGTTTTTCACAGTAACTACATTGCAGTGTTAACGTAAGCCGACATGTGACTAATAAATAAATAAAATAAGTCGGGATCCTGAAGTACCCCATCACTCGCTGACTACCACTCGGAAAAAGACCCATGTATTTCCATTCTCTGTTTCTTATCTGTCACCGAATTCTACACCAATGTCAATACATTACTCCCGATCCCACGTGCTTTAATTTGACCTACTAATATTGTACGATGAACCGTCTCAAACGTCTTCTGAAAGTACAAATGCACCACATACCCTGGTTCCCTTCCCCCTCCCTATTCTATTATTTACAGCCTCAGAAAACGCAAGTATGTTTGTTACGAATTACATATCTTCCTTAAGCCCATGCTGGCTTCATCAAATTCCGTTAATGCTTTCCAAATATTTTGCTATCATGTCTTTGATAACAGCCTCCAACATCTTCACTGATGCTAAAGTCAGGCTGTAATTCAACATTATTACTCTCCCTTCCTTTGTACATGTTGGGATTTCATTTGTCACCCTCCAATCTTTAGGAACTGATCCAGAGTGTATAGAATTTTAGAGGATGACACCAATGCACCCAATATTTTCAGGGCCATTTCCATTCATACTCTGGGATATAGATTCTCAGGCCTTAGTGATTTATCAGCATTTCACCCCATTAATTCCCCCAGCATGATTTTGCTACTAGCACTGGTGTTCTTCAATGCCAACTAGCTCTTGGTTCCCTCACATTTCTGGGAGGATATTTGTGTCCCCTTTTGTGAAGCTGGAGTCAAGCTTTGTGTTCTATTCATCCAACATTTCTTTGTTCCCCATTATAATTTCCCTGGATTCCGACTGTAAGCTACCTAATTTGTCTTAACTAATCTTTGTCTCTTCAGATATTCAGAGAAGTTTTTACAATTAGTTTCTATGCTCCCTGCCATTTTCCTTTCATACTCTATTTCCCCCCTCGCACATTGTGTCTTCTTTTGTTGAATTTTAAAACGTTCCAAACCCTCAGGCTTGTTCCTTCTTCTGGCAATTTTATATGTCTTACAAGTAAGAAGTAAAATTTCCTCTCCTAAAATACATCAGAGAAGAAGATGAGCTTTGGCGAAATATGATTGTTATTAATTAGACAACGTTGTTTGATTCAGCTTAATCAATTAATTGAATTGAAATTCCCCAGTTTCTGGGGTGGAATTTGAACCCTTGCCCGCAGAGCATTACTTCAAGCTTCTGGAATACAAGCTTAATAATAATATTGCTATGCTACACCTTAGACTGAAATATCATCACGTCCAATAATGGAACAACTGAACATTCAGCACTTGGTCTCAGGTTGTATCATGAGCTCAGGTATCTGTTGTGGGAATTGAACACATTGCTATTTGACTCCAACATGATGTTAATTCCACTGAGATAAGACTGTTAACCGATTACAGTTTGTGTTTTGACATGACATTGAGCTCAGTGTGTCTAAACTCTGAGATCTGTGTCCAATATTGCACTGATGCATTTAATTGTCAGAAGCAAGTCTTTCCTTAGCCTTGAATCTTATTCTGACATGATGCCATTGATTAATGAGAATCCATGTGAAAGTTTCATCAATTCCGAAAATGACATCGGGAAACATGCGAGGCAGAAGGTGGTATGGAGCTTGACGTTCATCATGCGTGAGCTGCACTATCAGAACAGCTGAACGCTGCGTTTGTTTCCTTTAGAACTGAGCAGTTTATGGGAGATTTAGTACAGAAGTTAAAAGTTATGAATGAGAATCTTTTACTCATTAGGAAGAAAATGTTATCCATTGGCAATAGGGCCAGTGTATAGAAGACACTGCTTTATTAGTTATTAATTAACTGACTCAACCCTCTGATTACATTACACCGGTCCATACTTCTATTTATGTTGTACCAGACCCAGTCTTTAATGATACGGCAGCGGACCCTGTCTCTCTTTATCCTGCATTCGGTCGTTTTTCTTGTTATACTGCACTCAGCCATCTCTCTGTTATGCTACATTAGGTCCTCTTAAATAGTCCTAGAGTGGACCACGGATGTGATTATAGTAAGTCGGATCCCATCTCTTTTATATTACACAGGATTTGTCTCTTTACAATACATCAGAATCTGTCTCTGTTTATCCAGCATGGGAGCATGAATATGTTGCCTGTCGAGCTATTATCAATTACGATACATGTGGGCGTGCCCGTCCGATGCCAATCATTCTTGTTTGGAAGAGTAGGTTCATTTTTTGCTAATATCTATAAGTAGCTGTGAGAAACGTCTAATCACTCTGCTATTGTGTGTGTAATATTTCGCGTGAACGTTATAACAATTTCTCAATGATTAACTGGCATTGAGGGACAGGTCAATATGAACAATGGTGCAGTGCTCTTTGCAATATCTTCAGGCAACCTCTGTTCTGATCCATTTTATTAGTTGAATATTGTGTTGCACTATGCCAATTTGACACAGATTTGAGCGATAATGATTGTTTCGCCTGTCTTATTTTATTAATAGCATTCAACTGACACACTGACGGTACGAGACAGAATTGTGCACTCGCAATATCGCCGGATGGGCTCCCACAGGCTAATTTTCTAACTAATGATTAATTGCTCATCTGTTTCAGAGAGAAATAAAACGAAATGGCCACAGAACAAGTTATGTTTGAATAGAATTTAAAAATATAAATTTTCTGCATTTTCCATTCTTAACTTCAAAATTATTTTTCAGTTTGGGATGTGTTAATCTGCTTAGGCACTAAACTCTGTTATTCCCACCCTAAATGTCCTTATCTCCCTTTCCCCGTCTAAATCAATCCATAAAACCGCCCCTTTTTTGACCATCCTTTTAGTAATCAGTTCAAATATCTCGTTGCTCAAAAACAAGCTACTGCGGATGCATGGGATATGAAAAAGGAAATGCCAGAAACACTCAGCAGATCATTAAGCATAAATGGAGTGGTATTAGTGTACTTGTCCATCTCTCTCACTCTCTCTCTGTCTTTCCTCAATCAACACTGCAGTTCATCATCTCGGATTCATAATATTAGATCATATACCGTTATTACTGAATTAGGTTATGATTCTGTGGAATATACGAATGACCATTTTTAAAATTTCTTACTATAGTACGACCATGTATATGCCTATATTTCACTATACATTGAGTTTAGTTTTATTACACTGCCCCTCCTTCCGCTATTACTGCATTTAACCATGTATTTTTTTTATTGCACAGGAGTGGTCTCAGTTATGACTGTACTACACCATATCTCGTTTTATCTTTCTTTCAGCATTGTATCTGTGTTTGTAAAGCAACCTGAAGTTTAATTTATTAATGCACAGGGCTTTGCTTCTGTATGTGCTACAATTAACCTTGTCTCAGTAACTTGACACTGTTCACTGCAATAACACATTTAGTGCAGGCATGTACAGTAATGCACTGGGTCATGTCTCTTTATATACCGCATTTGTCTCATTTGAATCATTGTTGCAATAGACCTTGTATCTGTTTACATTACATTACGTGCCGCTTCATTTATATTACACAAAGACATGCCGTGATATATGCTACAACAATAATCATTTCTGAGCTGTTGTTGCTTAATCAAGAGTCCACATATGTTACATTAGGCTCCATCTCAGATATTATTGTTCTAGGCTGTACGGCATGCATTACTGAGCACACCCGTACCTCACGTTGCATTACATTGGGTCCTAATAATAAAGCAGGCACGGTCTCAGTTATTAATTTTCTATAAAATGCGTCTGATGGATGAGAAAAAAGCAAGAGCAAGCTAGCAGGATGGCGCAGTGATTAGCACTGCTGCCTCACAGTGCTAGGGTCCCGAGTTCGATTCCTGGCTTGGTCACTATATGTGTGGAGTTTGCACGTTTTCCCTGTGTCTGTGTCGGTTTCCTTCCACAGTCCAAACTTGTGATAGTTAGGGGCATTGGAGATGTCAAATTCTCCCTCAGTGTACCCGAACAGGTGCCAGAGTGTGGCGACTGGGGGATTCTCACAGTAACTTTATTGCAGTGTTAATGCAAGCCGACATGTGATTAATAAATGAACTTTAAAAAAATAGATAGATACTATCTTAGGAAACGAAATGTATTCGTGTGGATGAAAGGGGTTGGAAGAATGCGTTACATCTTGTTAATAACTATTAGTTATTGCGCATCATATCTACTTGCTCTCGTATTATGTGCAATAATTTGTTGAAAGCTTGGGATGAATCTTGTAACATCCTCTTGTTCAAAAAAGATTGAAGAACTCAATTAACGTATACCACGTTGCACTGCAAATGGACACTCAGGGGCAATTCAGCATGACCACTCCTCCTAGCCCGCACATTTTTGGACTGCAGAAGGAAAGCCGTAAACTTGTCAGAAACCCACGCACATACGGGGCGAATGTGCAAACACAACACAGACAGTTACACAAGGCCGAAATGGAACCTGTGCCCGTAACAATGTGAGGTGCCAGTCCTAACCGCTATGTAAATAATTGCAATTACTTTTAAGCATGTTATGGTAATTTATTCAGTATTTAATTGCACATTCTATGCCTCAGTCAATACCTAAAGTTAATGAACTGCTCTGAACGCTCTTGAATGTGATATACAGCAGGCCATTCCGCTGCCAAGGCAATGCATCTTTCAAATGACTCACTGAACTTCTCTCCTCTCTTGCTCTGTCTCAGATTGTACCTAAATCAGATAACCTCTCTTCTCTCTCTCAGTCTCCTTTAGCTCACTTACACAGGTACCCATGAGCCGGATCTGGCGACTAGTTCAAAAAAATGTTCAATTTTTATGCTTATGGCAACTTGTGACTGGAAAGATGAAGCACAACAATCTCAACAGAGGAAAATACAGTGCCGGAAACAGACCAGTTCACTCACTTAAACTCTCTCCTCGATTTCTCTCACACAACACCTAACACACTTAAAGTTTATATTTTAGAACACCTCTGCGGGAAAAAATGTTGCTTTAATTATTCCTCTTTTCTCTCAGTGATAATCTTCAGTCCATCTTCCTTTCAATTAACCTTTTTAAACCCCAAATATGATCATTTTCTTGATTCATCAAAATGGCAATGGAAGTGAATGTAATGCTGAGACCGGCAGCAATTCTGTGACTGTTCTTGATGCTTTCAGAGTGAGTTCACCCTCGCAGGCAGGAAGACTGTTCACGGTGATAACATCAAACTAGCCCCGTTTGTTTCATTCTCAGGTAATACAACTTCCCGATTCTTGCTGCCAGTTCCAAACCACACATCTCACTTCTGAGCAGAAAATAAATCCAGGGGCCACAATCTGCTGAGAACATCTGTCAGTGCGGCCTACATCTGTCCACAGTGTCGGGGCAGAGACACACAGATCACATTGCAGCGACATTTACAAATGAGTCTGTTGTGATCTGTTCAGAGTTTCCATTCCCGGACATAACTGGATGGTCAGTAGACCAGTCACTGAGCTCCCTCGGGTTCCGTGAAGGAAGGGAATGATGACTGTTATCTTTCATTGTTTGACCATTTTCTCTCCATCTGCTATTGACTTTTTGTTCCTCAGCTTTTATCTGTCAGCATCCCGTTTTTCTTTCTCCTAACTCTCCCGGTGTCTCTCTCTCTATCTCCTTGTGAGTCTTTTGAACACATTTATTAGTGTTCAAAATCATGAAGTTGTGAGTGGGGTAATTAAAGAGAGAATATTTCAACTCGAAGGACGGTCGGTAACCACTGGGCAAAGATTTATTTTATTGTGCAGGGCGACAGAAATTTAATTGATTACTTTTACACAAGAGTTGTTATGAACTGGAATAAAGAGCTTGAAAGGACGATGGAACCAGATTTCACAGTAACTTTGGAAAATAAATTAGCATATCCTTCATGGTGTTAAAATTTGAAGGATTTTCGAGAATAGGTCCATTTTAATGGATGTTATATGTCATTGTTCGAGCATCGTTTCTGTGTCTCCCGCTGTCCTTCATTGAGACTGAATCAAATGCAATATTTATACAGCTGTCGTCTTGTGCATATCTTATCTTTTGACAACACTTGTGTATATGTGTGTGTGTGTGTGTGCTGGGGTGCGGGGGTGGGGGGTGGTGGCGGATGGTGGGCGGTTAGGGGGGCGGTGGAGGTGGGGGGGGGGGGGGTGGACATTTGCCAGGAACCATTCCGAAATTCAATTATTCAATTCTGTTTACAAGCCATCACTTTGAACGAATTAGCGTTGGATCGAACTTGTTTAGGAAAAGCACAATAATCCTTAACATTTATTGCACTGTTCTTTTTTGCTTCCGATGATGTTTTCATACTTCGTCTTTTCACTCTTCACATGTCCTAATTCTGTCTGTAAATGTGGAACTGTTCGTAAGAATGAGAAGGAACCTGTTATTTTCTGTTCCTCTGACAGATTCACCATTGTTACCTCAGACAATAGAAATATTTGGAGTCCACCATGATTGACCCCCATTGGGAATAACAGCCCTTAGTCAGTTGGAGTCAGTCACTCTTGCGGCTGTCATCGGTTTCCAATCCATGTTTGCCAAACAAATCCCTGCATCAGTCGTAATGATGAAGAAACCTGCGCAAGGCCCTAGAAGTGATTCCTTCCCAGTCTGACTCCGGGCCCAGCTGTCTCTGTTAGTGATACACCGGGGAAGGGCATTCAAATTATAATGTCCTCATTCTCTATGATTATTTTTGGAAACCGTAACCTAATCAGTTGTGAATTGGAACCTATATCTGGCTTTGTTACGTTTGACACCTGCCAGTTATTTGTGGACAAATTACTTTTTTCCAGAATGATCACATGCAAAAAAATGTTTATTTAAATGTTATAACATGTTCTATCTCTCTTATTCTATATGTCCCATACATTGGTTTGCATGACTTTCCCGGCCAGTTTATGTTATCATTGCGCCAGCATATCTGTCTATATATAAAATTGGTTTCTGTCTCTGTTGTTACTGCATGATTTTTAATCATTTATGGGATGTGGGCATCACTGGCATCTGTTGCCCTTCCCTAATTGCCCCTGACAAAGTGATGATCAGGTGCCATCTTGAACAGCTGCGTTCCATGTTCACCAGGCAATATCACTGTTTATATCACACAAGGTCTGGCCGCCCTTATGATACACCTGATCCTGATTCATCGTATTACCGAGATTGTACAACCTATACACAGTAGAAAATATTTAGGAATTGGCGAATGTAACAGTTAAACGGAAATATTGTTCCTTCTCCGGAGAGCAGTAGATGTTTCAATCCTTTACATCAATAGGAAAATGAAGTCTGGGAATTACAGGTGCAATTTCCTCCTGTCGGCTATATGTCCAGGGTCATTTTCGCCATCATTTTCACAAATCAGCACATGATCAGCACAATATATCAGGAATTTCAGTGAGACTCTGAGAAGATCAATTGCCTGTAATTTCCTCGTCATTCGAGATGTGATTTATCCATTTTCCAACAGGTCTCGAAAGACAGATAAGGAAACGCTGGGAACAATATAGTCAGACTGAAATCATTTTGTGTACAAGAGCACACAACAGAATGTTTGTCGATAAATAGCTACATATTAAACGTTCTTCAGTGAAATATATGAATTGTTTGGTGTTTTCATACACTCATGGAATGCAGAGATGGACTGAAGGTTATCACTGGGAAAATTGAAGGGAAATTGATAAAATATATCATTTCTCCAAAGGGGGTAATTGGAAAAAAAATAGTTAAAATAAATAGGCACTCAAATGTCTAAGCAAGGAATTGATGTGATATTTCTCAGACATAGAACCATAGAATCCCTACAGTTCAGAAAAAGACCATCTGGCCCACCGAGTCTGCATCCGACCCAGGCCCTCCCCTCTGCCCTATCCCTGTTAGCCCCATACATTTACCATGGCTAATCCACATACCCGAAGGACAATGACGGGCAATTTTGCATGGCCAATCCATCTAATACGATCTGTTGTAATATAAACGAGGGACGGGTTTTGTGCAGTAATACAGAGGCAGGGCCGAGTGCACCAATTATTCATACAGCACCTGCACTAATATGAATGCAGACTGGGTCCAGTTCAGTGTTTATTGAGAGCGGGTAGAGCGTAGTACTAACCAGCGTGGTGTTTTCTCACATAGACAGAGACATGCAGTACGCAGCTGTAACAAAGTCAAGGTTTATTCCAATGTAAGCAGAGACAATGTGCACTATAATTTAAACTGGGACAGGTTCGAGTGTAATGTAAACTCACATCGACGCTATCAGAATATAGGGATATGATTTAGTGTGATATAAACAGAGATGTGGTCCAGTGGAATAAAAAGCGAGGCAATGCAGAGTAAAGCAATAATTGAGAAGGGATAATGTGTAAAATGAACAGTGGTATGGTTTGGTGCAGTAATAAAGGAGAAAGCATCTAGCGCAATAAAACTGCCACCGAGCCTAGTGTAATTTTGCCTGATTCTGGGCATTGTATGATATAAAGTGAGACAAAGCTGATGAAATAATTTCAAACTAAGGCTTTAGATTGATATAAACTTTCAGAGGGGCATTGGAGCAATAAACGAGTCATGAAATAGAACAATAATTAGAGACAGGATATTATTCGGTATAAACAGGGAGGTGGACTGGTGCAGCAGTGATTGAGATATTGTCGATGTTCCTTTATACGTTGCAGGTTCCAGCAATGTAATATCAAATGAGGCTTGGTGCAGTATAGTAACAACTAGGGTTTTGCTGAGTACAGAATCAACTGAAAATTATTGTCATATAATCAGAAATATGATTTTGTGTCATATAAACTAGGTCTAGTTTCGGATGGACAAAGACTGAGTCTATTGCAGCAATAACTGAGACGATCTGTTTCGCGTCGTGCCAAAGAGCACGGTTTCACTGCCATCTCCTGGACGTCCTTTGCTATTGCAGATGTTGTGAAATGCTGATTTTAGTTGCTGTTTCTTATTCTTTCATGGGCTGTATACGCAGCTGGCAAGGCCAGCATAATTTGGCAATCGCTAATACTCTGAATTCATTGGTTTTCTAGATAATCACAGAAGGCATGCAAGCGCCAAGCACGTGTGGGCCTGGAGTCAGCTATGGGCCAAACTGGGAAATGATGGATGGTTCCCTTTTCTGCTGGGCATTAGAGAATCTGTTATATTATTTGTATTGGCCGCAATTACGGAAACCAGATTTAAATTCAAAATTGCAATTGCATTGTAAAACCCACTTTCTGTTGCAGTTGGATTTGAACATATATCTTGAGAAAATTGCTTCCCCTCAGAATTACTCTCCCAGTGATGTTGCCACTGCGCCACTGTCCCTCCTTTCCAAGAGTATTTACAGCAGAGAAGAAGGCCATTTTGAAGCGTCATGTATGTGCTGGTCCATTAAAGGAGGAATTCATCCAATAACATTCTGTACCCCACAGTCCAGCATTTTGTTCATTTTCAGACAATAATCCAATCCCATTTTGAAACCATCAATTGGCGCTGCCTGCACCAGACTCTCAAACAGCACATTCCAAATCTGAATCACTCACCGTCTGAAAATGTTTTTCGTTATGTCTCCATGCTTCTTTCAACAATTAACTTCAGCCTGCGCCCCCGGTTGCAAAATCCATCTACGATTGAACAATTCCTCTCTATCTACTCTGTCAAGACCCCTCAGGATTTTGAAGGCCTCAATAGGATTACAGTAGTAACTTCCTGTCAAGAAAATCAGTCCGAACCTCTCCAATATATTTTCCTCACTGAAGTTTCTGATCTCTGGAATTATTCTCGTGTTTTCCCCTGATTCCAGCCTATTGGATTTACATTCTGTCTGACGTTTGGTGCCCAGAATTGAATCCAATTTTTCAGTTGACTGTTTTCCAGTGCTTTCTACAAATATAGCATAACTTCCTTGCTTCTGTATTCTTTTCCCCAACAGACAAAGACTATTAACTATTTTATTTAGGCTGTCTCAACCTGTCTTCCACCATGCATGATTTATGCACACATTCACTCAGGTCCCTCGGCATCTACACTCACTTTCATAGCGTTTTCCTCATTTCCATTTGTCTCTTCACATTCTGCTTAACAAAACTAATCATGTAACTTTACTCCGCAATAAGTTAAATCTCCCAATTTCACGCTCATTCCACCAATTAGTTTTTTTTTCGTTTTGAAGTTCTGCATGATCTACTGATGGTTGGTAATGTTTCCAAGGTTTGTATCATTCACAGATTTTGAAAGCCTGCCCTCCATACCAAGCTCTCGGTCATTACTATGTCAGGAAGATCAAGAGTCATATAACCTATTCCTGGCAACTTCACTACAAGCTTTGTTCCAGTCCGAAAAACAGCTACGAGTTGTTTCCTGGCACTCAGCCAATTTCTTATCCATTGTGCTCCTGTTCATTTTATTCTGTGAGCTCCATATTTACTCACAAGGCTGTGGTGCAGCACCGTATCACATGACCTTTGGACGCCCATTAAGAGAAATACCCTCAGAAACCATCTCTGTTACTCAGCATAAAACTCAAGCAAGTTAATTATACACGATTTGACCTGAACAAATGCATTCTGGCCGAATTTCTCAAGAAACATTTCAGTGGGATGATTTCTGCAGTGACGAAGGGAGTGAAGATATGGATGCTCAATCTGCTGACGACACACAGATCGGAAAATTGGGCATTGGCGAGTGCATTGGGCATATCTCGAATATTGTGTACATTACTTGTCTCCTTATCTGTAGAAACATGTTAATGCATTGGGAAACGTTCAGAGGAGTTTTACTAAACTATTCCTCAGTCAAAACCTAAATGCAATGAATTGCCTTGGACGCTCTTGAAAGTGATGTACAGCTGGCCATTCCGCTGCCAAGGCAATGCATCTTTCAAATGACTCACTGAATTTCTATCCTCTTTTTCTCGGTCTCAAACTACCTATGGCAGATAGTCTCCCTTCTTTCTCTCAGTTTCCATGAAATCACTTACATAGGCACCGAAGAACCGAACTTGACAAAACAAATGTTTAAGTTTGCACCTTGTGACTGAAAGTACGAAACCCAAAACTCTCATCAGAGGAAAATTCAGTACCAGAAGAACATTAGCTCGCTCACTGAGCGTCTCTCCTCGCTTCATTTCAAACGACACCTAACAACTTGAAACTTTCAATTTAAAACACTCTTTGGGAAAAATATCGCTTTAATTTACCTTCTTTTCTCCCAGTAAGAAAACTCGGGCTATCTCCCCTTCAATTAATGCATTTAAAACCCAAATTGTGTCCTTTCTTTAATTGTTTAAAATGGGAATGGAGGTAAATATAATGCTGCGAGCGGCAGCAGTCTGCGTATTTGTTCTTGATGCTGTCAGAAGAGAGTTCACCCTCACAGGCAGAAAGACTGTTCACGGTGATAACATCAAACTGACGCCAGCTGTTTCATTCTCAGGTAACACAACTTCCTGTTTTCTGCTGCTGGTTCGAAACCTCACATCTCACTTCTGAGCAGAAAATAAATCCAGCAGCAACAATCTGGCGAGAACATCTGTCAATGTGACCTATATCTGTCCACAGAGTCAGGGCAGAGTCACACAGATCACATTGCGGTGACATTTACAAATGAGCCTCTTGTAATCATTTAAAATTTCCATTCCAGGACATAACTGGATAGTCAGTGGATCAGTCACTGAGTTCCCTCCGTTCTGTGAAGGTGGGAAATGATAGCTTGCTGCCTTTCATTATTTTATCAATTACCTTTCCTCTTTAACTTGCTTTTTTTTTCTTTTAACTGTCAGCATCCCGTCTTCCATTCGCATTTTAATTGACCCATCTCTACCTTTCTCCATTGCCCTGTGACTCTATTTAATAAAAGTGTGCAAAGTCATGATGGTAGGAATGGAGTAACTAAAGAAAACCTTTTCAACTGGGAGGAGGGTTGGTAACCAATGGGCACGTGTTTATTTTATTGAACAGGAAGATAGAAGGATAATTCATACTTTTATGCTGCGACTTGTTATGAACTGGAATGAATAGCTTGAAAGAGTGATGGAGTCAGATTTCACAGTAACTTTGGAAAACAAATTAGATACATACCTGATGGAGTAAAATTTCAAGGATCATGGAGAATAGGCCCATTTTTCTAGTTTACCTATATCATTGTCCTAGCTTTTTCTCTGTATCCATCACTGTCCTTTACAGAGATTGAATAAAATGCAATATTTATACAGCTGTCTTCTTGCACTAACCTGTCTTTTAACAGAATGTCTGTGTGTGTTTGTGTGTGTCGATGATTACCAGCAAACATTCATAAATTCATTGCTATTTACAAACCATCACGATGAATAGAATAACACTGGATAGAATTTGTTTAGGAAAAGCACAATTACCCTTCATATTTGTTGCACTTTTGTTCCATCTGATGAGGTTTTGATGTTTTAACTTTTCAGTCATCACATATCCTAAGCTGATGATTTAAACCTGGGTTTCTACAAACTGCCGGATCTGACCCTTGTCTGTCTTTGTAAATGGGGAACTGTTGGTAAGATTGAGAAGGAACAGATTATCTTCTGTTCCTCTGAGAAATGCAACACTGTTACCTCAGATTTCAGAAATATCTTGAGTCCACCATGATTCTTCCCCTCCACCTATCCCCACTCCCGCCACCTCCCCCCCCGCCCCCCCCCCCCCGCCCACCCCCCACCGACCTTGGGAATAACAGCTTTTAATCAGGTGGAGTTAGTCACTCCTGCCTTTGCCATGGTGTGTCCGCTGTGTCTTTGCCACACAAATCCCTGTGTCACTTACCATGACACAGAAAGCTGCGCTAAGTCCCCAAGATTCATTGCTTCCTTCGATCAGGATCCAGTCTGACCCCAAGCCCGGAACTCTCTCTTCTCAATACATTGGAGCCGGTTGTTCAAATATTCAAATTCTAACGCTGTAATTCTGTATGATTATGTTTAGGGACCGTTAGCCAGTCAATTCTGAATAAGAACCTATCTCTGGTATTGTTGCATTTGACTCCTCCCAATTATTATTGAACAAAATACTTTCTTTCTAGAATGATCACACAAATAACTGTTTATTCTCATGTTATATCAGATCCTGTCTCTCTTATTCTAGCTGGCCCATATGTTGGTTTCCATTCCATTCCAACGTTCTATATAACCTTGTAACATAACTTGCCAACTTTTATACTCGATACCCCATCCAATGAAGACTAGCACGCCAAATCCTTTCTTCACCAGCTTTTCCACTGTGCTACCACTTTTAAGGATCTGTGGACCTGAACGACAAGATCTGTGTGTCTATGCTCCTGATGGATCTGATATTTAACAGAGATGTTCGTGGTGGGAGATACAGGAAGGATATCAGAGGTAGGTTCTTTACGCAGAGAGTGGTTGGGGTGTGGAATGGACTGCCTGCAGTGATAGAGGAGTCAGACACTTTAGGAACATTTAAGCGGTTATTGGATAGGCACATGGAGCACACCAGGATGATAGGGAGTGGGATAGCTTGATCTTGGTTTCAGATAAAGCTCGGCACAACATCGTGGGCCGAAGGGCCTGTTCTGTGCTGTACTGTTCTATGTTCTATGTTCTATATGTGGTCCAGTGGAATGAAAAGCGAGGCAATGCTCATTAAAGTAATAATTGAGAGAGGATAGAGTGAAAAATGAACAGAGATACGGTTTAGCGCATTAGCAACAGAGAGAGGATCAAGCACATTAAAACTGACACCAGGCCGAGTGTAATTTTGTCTGATTCTGGACATTGTGTATAAACTGAGTCAAAGACTGATGCAGTAACTGTAGACCAAGATCTTAGATTAACATTAGCTTTGACATGGACAAGTGCAGCAATAAATGAAACATGACATAGGACAATAATAACAGAGACAGCATGTTGTTTGGAATAAACATGGAGGTGGACTGATACAGCAGTGATTGAGATGTGGTCTAGATTAGTGTACGTGTGCAGGTTCCAGCAACGTAATAACTGCGACAGAGTCACATGTAATGCAATGAGTAACATTTTCTGGTACAGTATCAGGGGAGATAAGGTCTCGTGAAGTAACAACTGAGAAATGGAGAATTGTGGTATTAGTCGAGAATTAAATATGTGCTGCCGTAACTGCCAGAATGCACGGTGTAATATCAACTGAGGCTTAGTTCAGTATAATAGCAACTGGGATTTTGCCGAGTGCACAAGCGACTGAAAATTGTTGTCATGTAATCAGAAATGACACAGATTCCGTGTCATATAAACAGAGGCAGATCTAGTTTTAGATGAGCAGAGGTTGAGTCCATTGCAATAATAATTGAAATTATGTATGTGTCATTGGAGAGCAAATTGAATGAATCATATCCCGAATGATGAGTGAATTGCTGGCAATTGATCATCTCATCATCTCACAGAAATTCTTGATATGTGTGCTAATTGGTGAAAATGATAGCTAAAATGCACCTACTCGTAACGGAATCGGAGTGGACAACAGAAATGTCCATTGACCTCAGGCGGGAACTTCCGGTCTCGATCCAGCGACAGTAAGAAGTCTCCCAACACCCGATTAAAGTTCAACAGGGTTATTTGGTTGCACGAGCTTTTGGAGCACTGCTTCTCATCAGTTGAGGGGCAGCGCTCCGAAAGCTCATGCTACCAAATAAATCTGTTGGACTTTAACCTGGTGTTGTGAAACTTCTTAATGTGCCTGCCCCAGTCCAACGCCGGCATCTCCATATCATCGCTCGAGCGAAACCTTAAAATCCCATCTGCTTCATGTAATGCCAACAATCACGGTTGCACTGCCCTCTACTGGAAACATTTTGCTATTGCAGATGTTGTGAAAATACCAATTTTAGATGTTGTTTCATTATAATTTCATGCGATGCAAACATCGCTGGCAAGGCCATCATTTGTTGGCAATCTCTGATACCATGCATTTATTGGTTTTCTAAGCATCTCGGAGGACAGTTGACAGTCAACCACGTTGCTGTGAGACTGGAGTCACCTATAGTCCAAACTGGATAAAGATGAAAGGTTTCTTTCCTTGCAGGACATTAGCGAATCAGATGTGCTTTTCGGGAATCATCTAATTACATTACAGAAACTAGCTTCAAATTCCAAATTCTAATTGCATTTTTGAATCACACATTCTGCTGTAGTGAGATTTGAACACATGTACTAAGAAAATTGTCTGAGCCTCAAAACGACTGACTCGGTGATATCACCACAATGTGACTGTCTCCCTTTTCATAGAATCATAGAAACCCTACAGTGCAGAAGGAGGCCATTCGGCCCATCGAGTCTGCACCGACCACAATCCCACCCAGGCCCTACCCCCACATATTTACCCGCTAATCCCTCTAACCTACGCATCCCAGGACTCTAAGAGGCAATTTTTAACCTGGCCAATCAACCTAACGCGCACATCTTTGGCCTGTGGGAGGAAACCGGAGCACCCGGAGGAAACCCACGCAGACACGAGGAGAATGTGCAAACTCCACACAGACAGTGACCCGAGCCGGGAATCGAACCCGGGACCCTGGAGCTGTGAAGCAGCAGTGCTAACCACTGTGCTACCGTGCCGCCCATAGAATGCCTACTGTATAGAAGAAGACCATTTGACACGTCGTGTCTGTTCGAGCCCTCTAAAAGGAGCAATCCACCCAATTGCACTCTATACTCCGCAGTCTTGCATTTTGTTCGCTTCCGGTTAATAATCCAAAACCATTTTGAAAGCATCAATTGACCCTGTCTCTACCACACTCTCAAACAGCTAATTCCAGATCTGAATCACTCACTGTGTGAAAACATTTTTCCCCTTGCGTCTGTGGCCAAATAACTTCAATCTGTGCCCTGTGGTACAAGATCCTTCCGCCAATGTGAAATGTTCGTCTCCATCTACCCTGTACAGACCATTCGTTATTGTTAATACCTTTATCAGATCACCTCCGTGCCAACCCGTCAAGGAAAGCAGTCTAGTTTAGTGTATACGTGGCAGATTTTAGCAAAGTTAGAACTAAGACAGAGCCTCGTGTAATGCAAACAGCAACATGTTCAGTTAGTATCAGGATCTAGTGAATTAAAAACTGAGGAATTGATACTATTATGATATTCACTGAGATTTAATTCTGTGCTGTCACATATCAATTGAGGCTTGGTTCAGTATAATATCAATTGGGATTTTTCCCAGTACAGAAACAGCTGAGAATTATGGGCACACAATCTCACAAACGATTTAGTGTCACATAAACAGAGACTGGGTCAAGTTTAAGATGAGTAGAGACTGAGTCCTTTGCAGTAATATTTGAGACAATCTCTGTTTCATGCGATGCCAACAAACGCGGTTTCATTGCCATCTACTGGATGCACTTTGCTGTTGCAGATATTGTGAAAATGGCAACTTTTATTACTAATGACTGCACTCGGCATTAGCAAAGTGGATGAGTTCTTAAGGACCAGAGTCTTATGGCCAACAATACTGAAACTAGCTTTAAATTTTAATTGCATGTTTGAATCCCACGTCGCACTGCCCGGACTCAGCCATCATCAAAATGAATGGCGGAGCAGGTCCGAAGGGCCGAATGCCCGACTCCGGCTTCTGGTTTCTAAATACAGCTGTTGACCCTTTATCTTAATTGTCCTCGATCTTTTCAATTTATTTTCCCACCCTGCCCCTTCCCATCGTCAGCTTTTCACTCATTGTTGTACTTTCTTTCTACGAATATATAGCTTAACGACTCAAAATATAGTTTTCTGCTTGGAATATTGAATGAGTCTGGCAAAACTCCAGTTCTCCTCAAACGGAAACTGTCACGTATTCTCTCTCCTTCTGTCCCCCGACATCGGAACGCTTATCCAAATATCTACCAGTGGGCGGCAGATCACAATATCCCTTCTGTGGATCACAGTACCTACAGTGACTTCATCAATGTTTCCCGAAAGACCTGATGCATCTTGAAATAAATGTAAGTTAAATGGTTGAATGCAACTTGCCTCAAATGATTTGGAGAAGGTACAGCGGTAAACATTCATCACATAAATATCCGCATGTTGAAGGATTGGAGCCTGATATCGGTCAGAGGAAAGAGCGAGTGAAGGAAAGCGTGTCTGATGCAGGAAAGGATGTGAAAATGTGAATGAAAACCCAATTTGAGAGCTGGTTTTTGGATTACTTCACTGTCACCATTTCAGCGCCATTTCAGTGTATAATGAGTGAAAGTGACCCTGAAAGTTTTTCCGGGCCAGATGGTATTGAATTTTAGTTCATGAGAACTAACTTTACATTTCCCCGAGGGACTGTCAAGCTGTTGTCTGAGCTTCTCCCCCGTTGTTTGAACACATTGGTATCGAGTTACTGAAAGTGCTGACGTTATTCTCTCTTAAAGAGAGTCCCAATCCTGGGGTTCATGGCTCATTGAATGAAGGAGAACAAACCAGACTGATGATAGTAATATTAATCAGACTCGGTCATTGAGTGGAATCCTGCTTACATTAGGGGAAGAATCCAATCCAATCCAATCCAATCCAATCCAAATAAGGGAACGGAACCGAATCCAATCCAATCCAAACCAAACCAAACCAATCCAATCCAATCCAAAAACGTGAACATGGTGAGCATTACAGACCAAAAGAGAAAATGCTGGAAAATCTCAGCAGGGATGACAGCATCTGTAAGAAGAGAAAAGAGCTGACGTTTCGAGTCCAGATGACCCTTTATCAAAGCTGGTACCCGTAATCCTGGAAGTTACATGCGGGGTGGAATTTGAGTTAATATCCACGTTGGGCAAGTCAGAGACGAAGACAGTCACTGAGGAAGGAAATGTGGCTGTGGAAGCCATTCTTGGTAAATACCTTGTCCAACGCTGAGAGAAATGGAAAGCAGTGAAGGTGGATGGCGGGAGTGGGGCGGGAGGGCGGAAGGGGGGCGGTGGTTGTTGCGGGGAGAGACACATACGGAAATATCTGATCTTGGTGAGTACAAGAATCAATAACCCTCGCCATGTTCAGGTTTCTGGGCAGCTCTCTCCGTGTTCTGTATCACTGTGTCTGTAATCCTCACTATGTTCAGGTTTCTGTACAGCTCTCTCCGTGTTCTGTGTCACTGTGCTGTGCGCTCACTCAATGCACAGTAATAAACAGCGGAGTCGCTCAGTTGTACTTTGAAGATCTCTAGCCGGCTGATTTTGACTGAAGAATGGCCATAAATGGAAATTCTGCCCCCGGGAGTGTTTTCTTTATTCTCCGCTCCTGATGTGTGAGTCTGAAGCAGGTACTTCGGAGCCTGTCCTGGGGACTGACGATACCAGTGTACTGTGTACTGACAGATTCCTGAATATTCACAGATTAGAGTAACCGTGTCACCGACAGTAGAGGTTTGGAGAAGTGAACTTGGTGACACAGATGAGCTGGAACCTGCAGGATAGAAATAAAATGAATTGTTTTTTTTAGCCACTGTTTAGCCCGGAAAAACTTGGCAATCTGGCCTGTCTGTTGCGGCACTTTATTTCATTGAATTTGGGGTTGGCACAATAGCACTTCTGTCTCACAGTGCCAGGGAACCAGGTTCTATTCCGGCCTCGGGTCACTGTCTGCCTCGAGTTTGCACGTTCTCCCCGCGTCCGCGTGGGTTTCCTGCGGGTCCTCCGGTTTCCTCCCACATCTAAAAATGTGCAGGTTAGGTTGATTGGGCATGCTAAATTGACCACAGTCTTCCAGCGGCATTAGCACAGTAAATGTCTGGGGTTATGGGAATAGGGCCTCTGTTGGGATGCGGTCGATAGAGATTCGATTGGCCGAATGGTCTTCTGTCCTGTCGGGATTCTGTGAATTTGTTTCAAATTGCATTGATTATTGAAAGTAGACAAGCGTAGCAGATCTTCAGGTTTTTTTTCCACAGATAACAACACTCACCTGAAGTTCACTGCGGAAGGGGCAGTGCTGGGAGAAGCTTTAAATTAACGTTCAAACGGTAATTGAGGAGGAAAAATACTTCTGGGACAGGGCAAGATTCCACTGACAAGGGGACGAAAGAAGGGCGAATGCGGACATTGGCAGCACCTTCAAATTACTGACATTATTGACAAAATTATGGGTTTTTTGCGGAATATGACACTATTTTTATTAAATATCTGCTAATAAATATATTGGTGAAATATCAAACCAGAAAAATAAATCATAAATGTTCACTCTTCTCGCTGAATCAATTGCTGTCTAGATTTGATTGCCCAAAGGAAAATGAGGCTTTTTAATGTCCCTGCGCATATCAAGGTTCAGTACAGGGCAGCGATATTGGTCCACACCGATTAATCCGAACGGACAATATATATCTCTGGGTCAAAGACCGACCATTGGCCGTAGTTCAGCACTGCAGGGTAACTCCTGTCTGCCGTTGGGCTATTTGTCTGTTTCAATCAATCAATTCAATCGTTTTGCTTCTATTAGAAATATTTGCAAGTTGATTTCATATTATTTCTATATCTGGGCGGCACGGTAGCACAGTGGTTAGCACTGCTGCTTCACAGCTCCAGGGTCCCGGGTTCGATTCCCGGCTCGGGTCACTGTCTGTGTGGAGTTTGCACATTCTCCTCGTGTCTGCGTGGGTTTCCTCCGGGTGCTCCGGTTTCCTCCCACAGTCCAAAGATGTGTGGGTTAGGTTGATTGGCCAGGTTAAAAATGAAATTGCCCCTTAGAGTCCTGAGATGCGTGGATTAGCGGGTAAATATGTGGGGGTAGGGCCTGGGTGGGATTGTGGTCGGTGCAGACTCGATGGGCCGAATGGCCTCCTTCTGCACTGTAGGGTTTCTATGATTCTATGAGTTGTTTTCTGTCTGTTGTGGTTTCTAACCGTCATTGGAACTTGTCCTAATTTCTCTCAGTTGTCGGTTGGGTTCAGCGAGTTCAATTTCCGCAGTGGTTTTATTGTTACTCACTGGGAACTGCGTTCAGGGTATATGCGAATTTAAATCCATTTCATCCATTGGCTGACTGTTCTCTGTCCTTTCCGAACAGTCTAACATTTACATTCTACACTTTCCACTTACCACGAATAAGCCACTCGGCCCAGCTGGTCGACGCTTGTTCTTGTACATCACTTCTCCTTGTGAACACGTGCGGCACGGTAGCACAGTGGTTAACGTTGCTGCTTCACAGCGCCAGGAACCTGGGTTCGCTTCCCGGCTTGGGACACTGTCTGTGTGGAGTTTGCACATTCTCCTCGTGTCTGCTTGGGTTCCCTCCGGGCGCTCCGGTTTCATCCCAAAGGTGTACGGGTTAGATTGATTGGCCATGCTAAAAATTGCCCCTTAGTGTCCTGCGATGCGTAGGTTAGAGGGATTAACGGGTAAATATTTAGGGATATGGGGGTAGGGTCTGGGTGGGATTGTGGTCCGTGCAGACTCGATGGGCCAAATGGCCTGTTTCTGCACTGTAGGGTTTCTTTCTTTCTAAGAAATAACCATTTACAGCCTGACAGTGTGTCTATCTATTCCTCTCACCCGCTCATATTTTTCAAGCTGTACCATAAATTCATCGCGCCGTTTCTCCAAACAAACTCTCATGTGTCTCCGTGTAAATCTACCCAAATGTCTGTTCAGGTAGTAATTTCATGGGTAAATGTCTCCTTGTTCTGGAGACACAGGTTCGAATGCTGCCTCGACAGCTGGTAGAATTTGACTTCAATAAATAAACAAACCTGGAATTAAGAACTTACCGTTGACCATGAAACAATCATCGATTGTTGGAAAATTCCATCTGGTTTCCTTCCTTTAGGGAAGGAAATCTGCCGTCCTTACTTGGTCTGGCCTACACATAGCTGCAGAGACACGGCCATCTGTTTGACTCTCAACTACTCTTCGAAATGGTCTAGCCAGCCATTGATTTAAAGGGTGACTAATAAATGCTGGCCAGCGAGCGAAACCATGCCACACAAATGAATTCAATAAACCTCTCCCACCGGAGGATCAGTTTCTGCACATGTACCTCCTTGAAACAATAACATAATGTTCAATGTTTTTATACTATTCTTTTCATGTCTTCCTAGCCTCCGGGAGACAAACGGCAATGCTTTTCCAAGCTTTCATAGAACATAGATCATAGAACAGCACAGCACAGAACAGGCCCTTCGGCCCACGATGTTGTGCCGAGCTTTGTCTGAAACCCAGATCAAGCTATTTCTTCCCTCGCATCCCGAAGTACTCCATGTGCCTATCCAATAGCTTCTTAAATATTCCTAAAGTTTCTGACTCCACTATCCCTGCAGGCAGTCCATTCCACACCCCAACCACTCTCTGAGTAAAAAACCTACCTCGGACATCCTTCCTATATCTCCCACCATGAACCCTATAGTTATGCCCCCTAGTTACCGCTCCATTCACCCGAGGAAATAGTCTTTGAACGTTCACTCTATCTATCCCCTTCATCATCTTATAAACCTCATAGACATTATTGATTACTTATTTTCTCCGGAATGCAAGAAATTTAATCTGATAATAAGATACATAAGAAATAGACACATGGTAGACCAATCCAACTTGAGGGCCCGCTGTACAATTCAAGAAGTTTAGTTCTGATCGTCTACCTTAATGCTAACATATTCCCAAATCCATTCATACCATTAGTATTCAAAAATAAAATCGATGGAACGGTTCAGCACTCTCAGCCTCGACACAACCCAATCCTTGAAGGATTGATTATGTTTCAATGAGCACAATGCCATGTTTTTGAAATCGAGAAAAAATAATGCAAACAGATTGGTCCACCGTTGTCTTTCAATACGTGCAAGAGAATGCAATTCATACTTTTTACAATTCTGTCAAAGCAGAAATGATTGTTGATAGGAAGGAAATAAAAATCCGATAGAATATAATTATTTTAGTCACTGATTGTGCAAGAATGAAATGCCAGATTCAACTATAAAATGATCTCTTGAAGCTATTTGCATCATATTCCCCTTTCCCTGACGCGGCAGTATTGGACCAGCCGCTGCAATATTGGGTTATCTCTCCCGGTATCTTATCCACATTTCCTGGAGCAGAGAGAAATCCTGCGCCCGGTGACTCCGCTCTCTTCCAATGGAGAGCAGGGAGCAGAGTTCGGAGTGTCTACAATATGCTTTTTATTCATTCATGAGATATGGGCAGCATCGCTGGCTGGCTGTCCGTCCCTAGTTACCCAGGGGCAGTTGACAGTCAACCACATTGCTGTGGCTCTGCAGTCACATGTGCGCCGGACCAGGTAATCACGACAGATTTCCTTCCCTGAAACACATTAGTGAAGCAGATGGGATTTTCGAACAACCGAGAATGGTTTCATGATCTTCAGTGGATTCTTGATTCCAGATACTTATATTGAATTGAAATTCCGCCACCTGCCCTGGCGGATCCACAGAACTTTGGCTGTGTTTTTGAATGAATAGTCCAGCGATAATTCCACTTGGCCACCGCCTCCCCTAATGTGCGCTCATTGAAACCAGTATGGAGAGTGAGAGTGCAGGCTGTTATGAAGATCACCCGATACCTCCATTAAACCAATAATGGTCCAGGCGGGGTCACTGAATCTTCTTCCCCGTAGGATACTTGTCATTTAGGGTCTCACACTGCTTCAATCCGTTCTCACAGCCAAACCCGAGTTCAGTTTATTACCCTGTTCCCAAGTCTAAATCTGCAATTGAGAATCTTCCTCTGGAAACCACCCTGCTTTTGAAGCAGAGCATTGAAGTGATACTAAAAACGAATATAAACTGATGGTGAACACTAACCAGGACAGTCTGTAACACGAAGGGATTTGGAGTCACTTACCGGCTGTGACAGTCACCACCGTCCCAGACCCATCTGCAAATCTCCATTCTCCCCACAGTGACACCGCTCTCAGTCAGCTCAATACAAGAATGACTGACACCTCAAACTAACAGCCAGCATTACCGGACACTCAGCGTTTCTCAATTATTCACGGGACTGGAGTCAATAATGAACATAGATTGCATCAAAAAAATAATTGAATCACACTGTCCTTTGTGATTCTCTGAGCTCCTGGGAAAATGGAACAGGAGCAGAGATGCAAGGTTATTATTAACGGAGAAAAACTTTAAAGAATGATAACTGATCGGAGGAAATTACACTGAAATTAAACCAGGTTGAATTGGGAATAACATCATCCTGACAGCTTAAGTAACCTAAGCTGGGAATTGCTGGGAGTTACTGGGGGTTTTTTGTCCTTGGGTATTTGTCCTTCTCCATTCCATTGTGGTGTCCCATGTGTGTAGTACCAGTACTGAGCTTTACAGTAATAGGTGGCTGTGTCTTCAACTCTCATGTCCTGAATTTCCAGTGAAAATTTCTTTTCTCCTTTATTCACCGACACAACAAATCTCCCTCCGCTGGCGATCTGCTCCCGCTCTGTCCCGGTCTGGGTTTGTCTGAAAAAATGAGCAGTTTCTAAATCATAAACTCCATGTAAAACACAGGTGATGGTGAGAGACTGACACTCCTCCCTGGTCACCACTGCCGGACTCTGTGTCACTGACTGACTGAACGATCCTGGAAATTAAACACAGAGAGTTTAATAGACCATCGGAGCTGAACCACACAACTATAGTGTGACAGTGTCTGTAAGGGGGGTGGACTGGGGCAGCTTTATATTCAATCCACACAATGTAGTATGATGTGATCGGTACTCACGGGATAAATAGACACACACAGTGAAAACAAGGAGGACTCTCATTGCTCTGCTGCCTGGAGCTGATGGTTTATATGGCGGGGAGCTGGAGACTGCAGTGCTGGACTGCTCTGGGAGACCGGATCGCAGAGATGAATTGAAATACTTCAGATCCGAACATCGGCAAATTAGGCCACGCCCACAGTTTAAAATAAAAGTCAAGGATTGTAATGGGGAATCCAGTTCTGAACTTTCAGTCGAAATTCCAGGCAGCGAGAGCCCAAACGCTCATCAGGTGACCAACAGTTGTGCTTGAAATGCTCTACTTGGTCTCGAGTACATTATTTATGTTTTTTAATTCAGGCGATGCCAGCAGAAATTACCAATCTCTAATTTATCTTCATAAGGTGGAGGTGAACTGCCTTCTTGAACGGTTGCAGTCTCTGTCGTGTATGTACACCCACAGCGCGATTAGGGAGGGAATTCTAGAATATTTACAGAGACCGAGGGACAGTGAAGGAACGGAGGAAATGCCCGAGTCTGCATAATGGCTGTGTTAGCGTTTCTTTCTAGATTGCAGCTGTTTTGTGTTTGAAATGTAGCGCCTAAGGAGGCTTAGTGAGTTCCCGTAGATTAGAATATCATGAAAATGGTATACACGGCTGCCACTGTGCATCGGTGGTGGAGGGAGTGAATACTTGTAGAAGAGCTACCAGTCAAACAGGGCTGCTATGGCCTGGATGAGACTTCCTGCAAATTGGAATCTCATTGTGCGACGTCGGAAACACCTCCTTTGTCTCAGAAAGAAGGGCAACTTCACTGGAGGCGCATCCTGCTAATTTTACTTTTATTCAGAGCAGCAAACTCAGTCTACACTCCTTATGAAAGAGAGGCAAATAACGGCTGGTCGGATCAACTAGACAGGCCCACTACACAGATATTTACTTGAAGGCAGCAGGATCTTTAGGGAGATTCTAACAGTTCGATTGTAGCTCGCCTTCTGGAACAGCTCAAAGTCGGAGAGGAATTCAATTCTGAGAGAACAGAAGTATCCACGAATTTCGTGGTTTCCGTTTTGATTCTTCTTCTGAAGTTCGGTGAGTCGTTTAGCTCGCATTAGAATGAAGTTTTGTGTCTAACAATTGAATGACGGTTGGATATAGAAACTGAAGGGAGCTAGGCGGCCATTATAGTGAATAAAAGAGCATGGATAGATGGATTGATGGACGGAGAGACAGTAGTATCGATGGATGACGGAGGGATGCGCGTTTTGATTGTCCATTCACTTTGATTGCAGTGAAGTTTACAGCAACGTCCAGTAGTTAAACAATGAGTTATTGAAGGGAAAGAAGAATTGCATTGTGCTTCCAAAACGTTGAGGGTGTTCGTTCAAATTGCACTTTAAGAGAAAGATATAGACTTTTGCCCTCTATTGATAGGAAGTGTATAAATACAAAAAGTTAAATGTTAAATTATCTTCATCGATAATCAGGCTTTGCTTGAAGTGTGTCAACCAAGAGAAGGAGAGGGTTAATGTTTCGAATCCATATGTCCTATCTATAGAATCTGAATAAAAGTCATATGGACCCATCGGTAATGTTAGGTCTATTTCTGTCTTCCCAGATGCTGCCAGACCTGCGGGGTTTAGCCAGCAAGTTTTGTTTGATATGTTGCTTGAAGCGCAAGCAGATTTCATGGTAACTATCAAAGAGGAAACTGGATGAATATTTGATGGAAATACATTTCCAGGGCGAGCGGAAAGAGCAGTGGGTACGGGCAAATGGGAACTTTATCATCTGTCAGCACAGGCAAAATAGTCCGAATGTTCTCGTTCTTTGCTGTATAATTCAATGCTTCTTTGTTGAGGAGAATGAATGCTTACTGAGATCCCCCACATTTAAACATATGTTTACTTTCTGGTTACCATTTGACGGACTATGTTATTCTGATACTGTTAAGCAAACTGCACCGTCAGTATCATGCTTGGAGCAAGAACGCATGGTGTTGCCCTGTTCATGCTCCTTCGACAGCCGCCAATCTGACCTGCTCTGGTACCGACAAAAACCGAGGGAGAAGCCGGTATTTTTAATCAAAAGGAAATCGGAGGGAGAAGCAGAGAAAGCTGAGCGTGTGGGAGACCGATTTTCTTCAACACTCCGAGTATCTGATCGTTTCTTCAGTTTAACCCTGACAGATATGCAGCTGAGTGACGGTGGTGTGTATTATTTTGCGCTGAACATTCACAGTGATACAAACTGATACACGCGCCGAACATAAGCTACCACTGGGTTGCAACATTACCCGAGTGACAGGGGTTCAGTTGGTAAACTCTGAACCTTCATCTCTGGCAGCAGCAGAATCAGATGTCGACCGTATTCTGCTGGGCGATTCTGATCGGAAATAAAGAGTTAATAGATGTAAAAAGGCAATTCTGAATGATTGAGTTCCTGACAAAATAGAGTGAGAGAAAGGCAAGGGAACATAAAAAGGAAGAGAGAACGGCAGCGAAAATAAAGGAGCAGAAGGCCGTGGGACACAAGGAGCTAGCGCGTTGGACGCAACAATTGAAGCAGAGAGCTCAAGAAAGACTGTCTGAGAGTTAGAATCAGGAAAAAAGAAAAGAAGAAAGTAAAAGTCTTTGGCATTGATCTTTGCGTCCTCCCACGGGGGTGGTGCCAGAGGACTGGAGAGTGGCGAATGTGGTTCCTCTGTTTAAGAAAGGGAATAGAAATGATCCTGGTAATTATAGGCCGGTTAGTCTTATTTCGGTGGTCGGTAAGTTGATGGAAAATGTCCTTAGGGATAGGATTTACGACCATTTAGAAAGATGCAGCTTAATCCGGGATAGTCAGCACGGATTTGTGAAGGGCAAGTCTTGCCTCACAAATTTGATAGAATCTTTTGAGGAGGTAACTAAGTGTGTTGATGAAGGTAGTGCAGTTGATGTCATATACATGGATTTTAGTAAGGCGTTTGATAAAGTCCCCCACGGTCGGCTTATGAAGAAAGTAAGGATGTGTGGGATAGAGGGAAGTTTGGCCGATTGGATAGGTAACTGGCTATCTAACAGAAGACAGAGGGTGGTGGTGGATGGAAAATTTTTGGACTGGAAACCGGTTACCAGCGGAGTGCCACAGGGATCAGTGCTTGGTCCTCTGCTATTTGTAATTTTTATAAATGACTTGGAGGAGGGGGCTGAAGGGTGGATCAGTAAACTTGCTGATGACACCAAGATTGGTGGAGTAGTGGATGAGGTGGAGGGCTGTTGTAGGCTTCTAAGAGATATAGATAGGATGCAGAGCTGGGCTGAAAAATGGCAAATGGAGTTTAACCCTGACAAATGCGAGGTGATTCATTTTGGTAGGACAAATTTAAATGTGGATTACAGGGTCAAAGGTAGGGTTCTGAAGAATGTGGAGGAACAGAGAGATCTTGGGGTTCATATCCACGGATCTCTGAAGGTTGCTACTCAAGTGGATAGAGCCGTGAAGAAGGCCTATAGTGTGTTGGCGTTCATTAACAGGGGATTTGAGTTTAAGAGCCGTGGGGTTACGCTGCAACTGTACAGGACCTTGGTGAGACCACATTTGGAATATTGTGTGCAGTTATGGTCACCTCACTACAAGAAGGATGTGGAGAAACTGGAAAGAGTGCAAAGGAGATTTACCAGGATGCTGCCTGGTTTGGAGGGTAGGTCTTATGAGGAAAGGTTGAGGGAACTTGGGCTTTTCTCTTTGGAGCGGAGGAGGTTGAGAGGAGACTTGATAGAGGTTTACAAGATAATGAGGGGGATAGATAGAGTGAACGTTCAAAGACTATTTCCTCGGGTGAATGGAGTGGTAACTAGGGGGCATAACTATAGGGTTCATGGTGGGAGATATAGGAAGGATGTCCGAGGTAGGTTCTTTACGCAGAGAGTGGTTGGGGTGTGGAATGGACTGCCTGCAGGGATAGTGGAGTCAGAAACTTTAGGAACATTTAAGAAGCTATTGGATAGGCACATGGAGTACGTCGGGATGATAGGGAGGAAATAGCTTGATCTGGGTTTCAGACAAAGTTCGGCACAACATCGTGGGCCGAAGGGCCTTTTCTGTGCTGTACTGTTCTATGTTCCATGTTCTAAAAGACGAATATAGTGAAGGAAGGGAGAGGGAGAAATGGAGAGATAATAAAAGAGAGCGCGACAGGACCTGAGAAGAAGACACCGAGACAAACATGCATTTTAATATCATCTTACTGGATTTCTGATTTCCAATGATGTGTGATTGTATGTTGTCCCATTGTGTGATTTCGGTGTGGCTCACAGGCGTTTTGCTGATGGGCCGATTTTGAGCTGTCAGCTGCTGCATTGCAGAAACCGTTTGTTTAACTGTTCAGGGGGGAAATTGGAAACTGAACAGAGAAAAGACTTTGCAGGCGCACATCTCTCAGATCCTGCGGTTTGAATGTGAGCAACATACTTATTTTGGGAGAACTGGAAATTTTAGACATTTTGTGTCACGGCTCCATTACAGATAGAGGGCTGTTGTTACTGGACAACAATTACCTCTCTCTTTTACTCTCTTTAGATTTCTCCCTGTCCATCAATGTCTCTACAATTTGAAATAGCATTATTCTCCTGCTGCAACAGGAGGAATCCTTTCAGTTCCTCGAAAGTGTTCTGCCATTTGATAAGAGGATTTCTCATCTGTCAATCATTGTATTCACTGTGCTCCTATTTACCTCCTCAAAGTAAATAGAAGTAAGGCTGGAAGGCAAGCCTCCAGCAATGAGATCCCAACCTAGTCATCATTCGTTCATTCAATCTTAAGCCCAATAAGACTTTGGAATGAATTCCCTAAACAGACACAGGCTGTAGCACAGCTCTGTACACTTATATTCACTTCCAGACAATTCACCACCTATTGCTCTCAGAGAATTACTGGGGACACAAGGGTCACCCTGAAACGGGAGGGCGGGGTTTACAAATGGGTTACCTTAAATATCCAACTCCTCTTTTACAGAGCGGACAGTGACAATACGGCTCAGTGTCTTTGACTTGATTTGATTTGATTTATTGTTGTCGCATGTATTAGTATACAGTGAAAAGTGTTGTTTCTTGCGCACTATACAGACAACGCATATGGTTCATATAGAAGGAAACGAGATAGTGCAGAATGTAGTGTTACAGTCATTGCTACGGTGTAGTGAAAGATGAACTTAGTGCAAGGTAGATCCATTAAAAAGTCTGATAGCAGCAAAGTAGAAGATGTTCTTGAGTCGGTTGGTATGCGACCTTTGTATCTTGTTCTGATGCAAGAAGGTGGAAAAGAGAACGTCCAGGGTGCGTGGGCTCCTTCGTTATGCCGTCTCCTTTGTTGGGGCAGCGCGATGTGTAGACAGAGACAATGGATGGGAGGGGTGGTTTGCGTGATGAATTGGGCTACAATCATGACCTTTTTTAGTTACTTGCGGTCTAGGGCAGAGCCATACTAAGTTATGATATAACCAGAAATAATGCGTTTTGTGGTGCATCTGCTAAAGTTGGTGAGAGACGTAGCTGACATGCCAAATTTCCTTCGTCTTCTGGGAAAGTAGATGCGTTGGTGGGCTTTCGTAACTATAATGTCGGCGTGGGGTGACTAAGACAAGTTGTTGGTGATCTGGACACCTAAAAACGGTAAGCTTTCGAACATTTCCACATCGTTCTCGTTAATGTAGACGGGGCATGTCCTCCAGACACTTCCAAAAGTCGAATAATAATCTCCTCCGTTTTGTTGACATTGAGGGAGAGATTATTGTCGTCGCACCAGTTCACCAGATTCTCCATCTCATTCCTGTACTCTGTCTCGTCATCGTTTGAGATCCGACCCACTACAGTGGTGTCGGCTGCAAACTGGAAAATCAAGTTAGAGGAGAATGTTCCCACACAATCATAGGTGTATAAGGAGTACAGTAGGGAGCTGAGAACACAGCCTTGTGGGGCACCGGTTTTGAGTATGATCTTGGAGGAGGTGTTGTTGCCTATCGTTCCTGATTGTGGTCTGTGAGTTAGGAAGTTCAGGATCCAGTCGCAGAGGGAGGTGCCGAGGCCCAGCAGCTTGGAACTGAGTTTCGTCGGGCTAATGGTGTCAATAAATAGGAGTTTGACATAGGTATCCTTGTTATCACGGTGTTCCATGGTTGAGTGCAGGGCCAGGTAGATGGCGTCTGCTGCGGACCTGTTTCGGTGGTAGGCGACCTGTAGTGTATCCAGGCAGTCTGGGAGCCTGGAATTGATTCCTGTCGTGAATAACCTTTCGAACCTTTCTTGCTCAAAATGGGCGTACAATGCATCGAGCTCATCAGGGAGAGCTGTGTTGGAGCCGGCGACCTTGCCATAGGCGGTGCGTGTCCGTGTGGCTAGCTTGGACTCAAGCTTGGTCCACTACTGTCTTTTGGCATCTTTGATGGATCTCCTTATATCGTATCTGGCTTTTCCTATAGATCAGGTTCGCCTGACTTGAACGCCTCAGACCTGGATTTCAGCACGCAGTGCATATCCCTGTTCATCCATGGTTTCCATCTGGGGAACACATGGGTTTGCTTCTTTGGCACTCAGTCTTCTACACACTTACTAATGAAGTCAGTTACAGTAGTGGTGCACTTGTTCAGACTAGTCGCAGAGTTTTCAAACACTGACTAGTCCATTGAATCTAAGAGATCATCCTATTCCTCTGAACAACATTGCACAACTTTCTTTGACGGATACTCCCGCTTCAGTTTTTGCTTGTAAGCCGGGAGCAGGAGCAGAACATTGTGATCTGATTTGCCAAGGTGTCAGCGCGCGATCGAGCGGAAGACATAGATAGAAACATAGAACAATACAGCACAGAACAGGCCCTTCAGCCCACGATGTTGTGCCGAGCTTTATCTGAAACCAAGATCAAGCTATCCCACTCCCTATCATCCTGGTGTGCTCCATGGGCCTATCCAATAACCGCTTAAGTGTTCCTGACGTGTCTGACTCCGCTATCAGTGCAGGCAGTCCATTCCACACCCCAACCACTCCCTGTGTAAAGAACCTACCTCTGATATCCTTCCTGTATCTCCCACCACGAACCCTATAGTTATGCCCCCTTATGCTCCATCCACCCGAGGAAATAGTCTTTGAACGTTCACTCTATCTATCCCCTTCATCATTTTATAAACCTCTATGAAGTCTCCCCTCAGCCTCCTCCGCTCCAGAGAGAACAGCCCTAGCTCCCTCAACCTTTCCTCATAAGACCTACCCTCCAAACCAGGCAGCATCCTGGTAAATCTCCGCTGCACTCTTTCCAGCGCTTCCACATGCATCTTATAGTGAGGTGACCAGAACTGCACACAATATTCCAAATGTGGTCTCACCAAGGTCCTGTACAGTTGCAGCATAACCCCACGGCTCTTAAACTCCAACCCCCTGTTAATAAAAGCTAACACACTATAGGCCTTCTTCACAGCTCCATTCCACTTGAGTGGCAACCTTCAGAGAACTGTGGATATGAACCCCAAGATCTCTCTGTTCCTCCACAGTCTTCAGAACCCTACCTTTGACCCTGTAATCCACATTTAAATTAGTCCTACCAAAATGAATCACCTCACATTTATCAGGGTTAAACTCCATTTGCCATTTTTCAGCCCAGCTTTGCATCCTAACTATGTCTCTTTGCAGTCTACAACAGCCCTCCACCTCATCCACTACTCCACCAATCTTGTTGTCATCAGCAAATTTACTGATCCACCCTTCAGCCCCCTCCTCTAAGTCATTAATAAAAATCACAAAGAGCAGAGGACCAAGCACTGATCCCTGTGGCACACCGCTAGCAACCAGCCTCCAATCTGAAAATTTTCCATCCACCACCACCCTCTGTCTTCGATCAGACAGCCAGTTACCGATCCAATCGGCCAACTTTCCCTCTATCCCACACCTCCTCACTTTCATCATAAGCCGACCATGGGGGACCTTATCAAACGCCTTACTAAAATCCATGTGTATGACATCAACTGCCCTACCTTCATCAACACACTTAGTTACCTCCTCAAAAAATTCAATCACATTTGTGAGGCACGACTTGCCCTTCACGAATCCGTGCTGAGTATCCCGGATTAATCCGCATATTTCTAAATGGTCGTAAATCCCATCCCTAAGGACCTTATCCATCAATTTACCAACCACCGAAGTAAGACTAACCGGTATATAATTGCCAGGGTCATTTCTATTCCCTTTCTTAAACAGAGGAACAACATTCGCCATTCTCCAGTCGTCTGGCACCATCCCCGTGGACAGTGAGGACCCAAAGTTCAAAGCCAAAGGCTCCGCAATCTATCCCTTGCCTCCCAAAGAATCCTGGGACATATTTCATCAGGCCCAGGGGACTTATCGACCTTCAGTTTATTCAAAACTGCCAGGACATCCTCCCTCCGAATATCTAGTTCCTCCAGCCTATTCGCCTGTAACACCTTCTGTTCCTCAAACACATGGCCCCTCTCCTTGGTGAACACTGAAGAAAAGTATTCATTCATCACCTCGCCTATCTCTACTGACTCCATACACAAGTTCCCACTACTGTCCTTGACCGGCCCTAACCTCACCCTGGCCATTCTTTTATTCCTCACATAAGAGTAGAAAGACCACTGCAAGAGCGCACTACCAAGCTACCAGCTCGGATCAAGTTTTCCTTGATCCGACCCGCCCAAGGACTTCTCATGTCCCCCTCCTAGCTCTCCTAAGCCCCCTTTTCAGCTCGTTCCTTGCTAACTTGTAACCCTCAATCGAGCCATCTGAACCTTGTTTCCTCATCCCTACATAAGCTTCCCTCTTCCTTTTCACAAGACATTCCACCTCTTTCGTGAACCATGGTCCCCTCACTCGGCCATTTCCTCCCTGCCTGACAGGGACATACCTATCAAGGACACCCAGTATTTGTTCCTTGAAAAAGTTCCACTTTTCATTAGTGCCTTTCCCTGACAGTTTCTGTTCCCAACTTATGCCCCCTAATTCTTGCCTAATCGCATCATAATTACCTCTCCCCCAATTGTAAACCTTGCCCTGCCGTACGGCCCTATTCCTCTCCATTGCAATAACAAAAGACACCGAATTGTGGTCACTACTTCCAAAGTGCTCTCCCACAACCAAATCTAACACTTGGCCTGGTTCATTTCCCAGTACCAAATCCAATGTCGTCTCACCTCTTGTCGGCCTATCCACATATTGTGTCAGGAAACCCTCCTGCAGACACTGCACGAAAACTGCCCCATCCGAACTATTTGACCTCCAAAGAGACCTACAAACCCACATGTTTGATTTGTGGAGCAGTGGTCTAGGCTGTTTGGCCCTCTGCTGGAAGAGGAGACGTGTTGCTGGTAGCTTGGTAGTGCGCTCTTGCAGTAGTCTGGCCCGTTGGGGTTTGAACATGAAGAGTACCTGACATTGAAGTCAATCCACCATCCAGCTCCAAAAGAAATGCGTATTCAGGCGGAAAACTGACCAACTCGGTCCCAGGAAATGAATCTCAGACCTCAGTAAAACTACATTTAAGCGCGCTCTGTCGATTGTACTAACTGAGTGACTGCTTCCACCAGTACATATTTAATCCTGCCGGTGAAAGGACTTCAGCTGACCCAAGGCCCTCATTTGAATCTAGTTTAAACATATGCGGCTATATTGTAGATTGCGACATTGCCGGAAAACAATGGAGAAGGAAGTGATTTTAACAAACTGAATCCCGTGTGTGTGTTTAATCTTGTTGCGGTTTGACATTAAAACGGAAAAGAGAAATTCGGGCTCGGCAGCAGCCATGTAGATATTCGGTCTGGATTGTGTTTGGGATACTCATTGTCGGTGAGGATGATTCCAATAGTGTTCCATTCAAACTGGCGTTATATTTTATATGAATGCGCGATCTTGTCTTGCTCCTGAACACATTACAAATCAGAGTGATGGAGATTCAGTTATTCCGTCCCAATCTTCAGAGAGCGGGAGAGAAGGGAAAGCCGTGATAATAAAATGTACCTATCGCACTACAGAAGAAACGTGTCTTGTATATTGGGACCTGGAGCCATCAGCGAAGGAGCCCCAGTTTGTTGTCTGGAGACGGTCTTGGAATGTTGTGGAATGGAAAGGCTCAGCGTTAGGAAAACGGTTTGCTTCAGACCTCCAGCTGTCAGACTCCACCACAAGTTTAACCATCATAGACTTGCAGCTGATTAATGTTGCCGCGTATTACTGTGCTCTCTCTGGGACTCACAGTGATTGAAAACAATACCGACCCTATACAAAAACTGTCTTCCGATTGAAACTGCGGTTCCTGCCTGCTGAGGTTGTCTAGAATCTCGGACAAAAGCAATCACAATGAGGTTGTCAGCCACTCAACACACACACAGAGGAATCCAATTTACCTCTGTCAACTTCTTCACTCCTAATGAATGCACTAGAAGCTGCCTCAGCTTTTATTAATCTCGTCCCTGTATTAGTAATAACTTAATTAGACAACTTCTCAGTTTACATTAATCTAGACCCTGCATTAGTAATAACTGCACTAGTCCATTTTAGTTTATATTAATCTGGACCCTATATCAGTATTCACTGCACTTGACCCTGCCCCACATTATATTAATATCGACCCTATCTCAGTTGATATTAATCTAGACCCTGTATCAATAATCACTACACTTGACCCTGTCCCACTCTGTATTAATCTGGACCCTGTCTCAGTTTATATCAATCTAGTCCCTGTATCAGTAGAATGTTGTGTTTGGTTATTTGACTTTTCAGTTCCACTTGATTCCTGATTTATTTCCATACTTATGTCAGGAGTACTTCTAACGAATTTAACTGCTTTTATTGATATTTAGAAGTAAGCTTATTTTGTCTGCATTTCTATGCTTAACTTCATTCGATTTCATCGGTATGTTTTGTCCGTGCAGATGTGAACATTCTTTCTCAGCAACTGAAACGTTCACAGCTCACATTTGACATGAATACCGGTGTGCCAATGATGATGAGTAAATACCCACTGACCGTTCACAACATCCTGTGAAATGAGGGAAGTTTTGAATGAATATGAGGGGTTAGCAGGACCAATGTTTGTGCAAAACTATCAGTGAGATCTGATTTAATGACACCATGCTTCTAAATACTGCATTCAGGAGACCCAAAAATGCAGCCAGAAACTTATGAATGTACACCGGAAAAATGAACTTTAAGAGTGTTTTTCTTTGATTGTTTCAGTGATTCAGGTGTGCCTGGTAGTTACTTTGTTCGGCCATTTCAGGGGCAATCACATTTCTGTGTGTCTACAGGAACATAATGGCCAGACCAGGTAAAGGTTTCCTTTCCGAAAGAATTTTAGTGTAGCAGGTTCTTTTGTGACAACCAATCATTATCATCACTGAGACTACCCTATTGTCAATGCAATATTGCTTCTAATAATTCGTTTAATTGATTAAATTCCACCCGCTGTCATGGTGAGAATTGAACCGATGTGCTGACATTATCAGCATGGAAATTTGAATTCCTGGGCTGGTGGCTTTGCAGCTACATCACCATGTTGCATAACTGCTACATTAAATGGAAATTGTTGACTTGCATCCCATTAAACGTGCCCGCAGTATTCAGAGTCTTACTCTGGTACAAAAACAAACCTGAATACTCTTGAGTAAAACAGCAGATCAACGAGACCTCTGTCGCTTAAATCACTGAAGGGACACTTTGACCTGTCGGTGCCAGTCACTTTCAGAGCTCAACTGTTTTGCACTGAATTTCACTGCTTTATGATTTACTGTAGCATCTCCATGATTCCTGTTCTTCATCTTATAGTCTGTTCTCACGGCTTTACAATAATTGCTCTTCAACTCCAAACACGAACACAACATTGGTCGTGATAAAAAAGTAACAGCTGAAAATGTCGAGGTCAACGCTGCCATGTTCCCCATTTCTTCATAAGCATTTGTCACCAACAATTGCTCAGGTTTGCAAACCGCCAGAAAAAAAACCCCTTTGAACTCATACATTTCATCAGGCTTTTTTTCTCCTTCGTATAACTGTGGTTTTCGCTTTCCTTCGTTCAAAGAATAGAAACGAGGTCATTAAAACACCTTTTTCTCGAATGTGGATGAGGAGAAGATGGAGGAGAGACCTTCAGCAGGTTAATGTGATAAATTACCTTAAAAGTGAAGGAAAGCGGTTTGGCGTCCAGTCAAATATTGCACGCTCGGAACTAGGGAGCCTTTTGGAGGACTGAGCTCAAGTGCTGTCTTTGGATTGATACAGAAACCCCAGTTTGGTTATTTAAACACCCAGTGGCCACAGAGCCAGGCCGAGTCAGGCAATTGGCATTACGTGTGGCGAGTGAGAAACTGAAAAATATGTCTGCATTTTGCAATGCTGGATTTACTATTTCTGCCAACAATGACAGACAGAGAAGGAAAGCTGAGTTCATCAAGCCTGTCCACAATACAAATGAATTGAATGTGAAGTGCAGTCACTATTGCAATCGAGGAAAGAGTCACCATGCCATAGCAAGATCCCGGTGATGTGATCATCTTTTGAAGCTTGTCGACTGAGGTTTAAAAATCTTGGAGAGCTGTCATGCTTTCGAAACTAGTGAGGTGAAGTGTTTAAGATGCTCCAGAAAGGCCAGGCGGAGCGTCCATTTAGTACTTTACCTGAGCAATTCACTGTGGAGACGCTCCTACTCCATTCGCACTGGCAGTGTAAGTGGCAGCTGGAATGTGCGCTAAGGTCTCTGGAGGCAGACCTGAAACCACAACTTTCTGAATTAGAGAAGACAGAATTGAGAAATTTAACAGTTAATACAGAGCCGTGGATAGAACTTGAACTGGAGACAGCACCTGTGCCAGTTCTGTTTGGTGAAGTTTTTGTAAGCGACTGTTGAGTTTTACATCTCCGTGTCTCTCAACACGCAGAAATAGACAGCAGTGTCTTGGATTTCTGCTCGAGCAATCGTTAAAGGGAAGTTATTTTCTGCATTAGTCTGACCGGCCTCGAATTTCCGCTTGGCGAAATCTGCGTCTCTTCTGTCGTTGTGCTACCTGTACCAGTAGGGATCGGGGTTATTGTTGTTTTTTGTGAAACTGCAGTCCATTTTCACTCTATCTCCTTTAGTGATATGCAGTTCAGTCTGTGGAAGAGACACAGAATCTGCTTGAATCAGCCCTGAAATGAAACATAAGGGAAGGTTTAATGCAACACTGAGCGGAAAATTCCATGAACATCACCCTATTGCAAACAAACAAGGAGTTATAGTTTTACATAACAAACTCCAGCCAAAGTATAACAAGAGGACGAAACCACTTGAATCCCATCATTTATTGGCCAGTGATCTCTTTGAATCAGATGTGTGGAGATACAGATATATTTACTATTGTCATTTTTTTAAGACAGAAAGCTAAAACAGAAGGCGAGGAAGTATCTTGTGATTTATTTCAAATACAAAGTAGCAATGCGAAAACTGGGTAGCAGCATGTTAACACGATTAATGACTGGTCAGCTAGTTTCTCTACCTGCACCATCTGACAGTGTCACTGCTCTGGGCGGTGTTGTATTTGGCAATTCCCCCCACCCCTTCTCTCCACACACCACTTGTTCATTAAATATAACATTCCGGCATGTAATTTGTCACTGAGATTTTTTTCAAGGTGCCGAAAAAAGGAAAATGATGAACGATAGGAACTGGGAGAGAGGAAGCAGGCCTGAAATGGAGAGAAAATGCGAGAGCGAACAAAACACAAATTTAAAAAAAGGATGAATGATGCAAACCGAGAACGAAATTATGTGCTGATTCTCATGAGATCCATACATTTTTGTTTTGTTGTATCTATGCTCCAGTTATCGGCGATTATAGCAAGACCATCATTTATTGCCCATCGCTAATCTCACATAACCACATTGTGGTCTCATCCTGAACTACGGCAGTGTGAATGGTGCAGGTGCTCCCACGGTGTTATTCTGGAGGCATTTAAACGTTTGAACGAGAGACAACATCAGGAACAGTTGTTTATGCCGGAGTTAGGATTGGATATGATTTATGGAAACACTGGATAATACGACACAGAATGAAATGCTTCGGCCAAGTTGCATGTACTTCAAGTCTTCAAGAGCTATCCCTTCGGGGCAGTTACTTATTCTTTGCCCATGGACTTGCACCTTTGTTCATTTCAAATTTGAAGCCAGCCACTTATTCTTGTATCTGCTTCCGCCATTCTTTCAGGCAGTGTTTTGAAGATCATAAAGACACGCTGTGAAAATAACCATACATTTCTCCACCATTTCTATTTACCGATTATCTTTAATCAGTATCCTCTCATTTTCGTCCCTGTTGCCGATGTAAATTATTCTTTCTCACATTTATAAAACCCTTTCAAAAATTTGGGCACCTCATTTAAAGTACAGCTCAAGCTCCTTTTTTTCAAGGGAACCAATCCAGTTTCTGTATTCACTCCGATTAACTGATGTCTATAATCCTTGACAGCATTTTGTCAGAACATAAATGTGTGTTTTTAAATAATTTTATAAACAAGGGATTTTATTTTTCAAGAGTCTCCGGGTGGAAGATCCCTTTGCTAATTTCTCCAGTTTTGTTGTGTTTTGACGAGGTTTTTGTACGGGTGAGAGCACGTTTGAAGCACCGTGATCCTCAATCCGCAGAAATAGATGGCGCTGTCTTTAGTCTCCACAGCAGAAATTGACAAAGGGAAAACCTGATATTGACTGAAATGACGAGCATCGAATTTTCCTTTGGCAAACTCGGCATCCTTGCGTCTGGTATTATCCCGGAACAATATGAACTGGAGTGGCTGGTTCGGGTAGAGCCGGTACCAGTAGCGATCCGGATCAACAGAACTGGAGTTGTAATTACAGCTCAATTCCAGATTAGTTCCCTCAGCTACCTTCAACTCATGTTGACTCTGTGTTACCGAACTCCCTTGGATATTACCTGCAAAATAATATGCAAAACATTCAGGTAACCCCCTTATTGATGACAAGAGTTCCCCTCTCTCCTCTTTCAAAATGAGGAAAAACAATCACAAACTATCACCTATGGATTATTTACAACTGAGGAAGGAATACATTTCAGTATTTACATAGTATAGGGGGCAACAAGCATCAACAAATGTTTCACATGTTCCAATTTACCGAATAGAAATGACGCCAGGAGAAATTTAATTGGTCCCATCTCTAAAGTTCTTCCACGATATTCAAGAATCCAATGTGCAAATCTTTCTGACTACGTGCCCACAATGGCTTTACTTTCCTTGAGACACGATCACTCCAATGATGCCCTGAAACGCTGTTCTGAACAAACAGCAGAAATGACTCAGTGAAACACAGAAACAATAAACAGGAAGTGAGCCCCAGTCCGTTTGAATCGCAAAGATCACGCATGTGCGTGCTTACGTCATTGTCTGGTGCAGTATCAGTTGACACAGAAAGCAGAGTAATATTAATTAACATATAATCCAGTGTTTTATATATAAAGGCAAGGTACCTTGCTGCAATAATTAAGGCAGACCTTGTGTAATAGAAACAACATCAATGTCTAATACATTTTTAGCGGGAACATATTAGTTTAAGGTACTCAAGCCAGCACTGCAGCAAGTGGTTCGCACTGCTGCCTCACTGCTTCAGGGACCTGGGTTTGATTCCTGTCTGCGTGGAGTTTGCACGTTCTCCCCGTGTTTGCGTGGGTTTCTTCCGGGTGCTCCAGTTTTCTCCCACAATCCAAAGATGGTTAGGTGGATTGGCCATGCCATATTGTCCGTCAATAACCCGAGGTGCGTAGATTAGATGGATTAGCGGCGTAAAAATGTGGGGTTACGGGAATAATGTTGTTGGTGCAAACTCAATGGGCCGAATGGCCTCCTTTTGCACAGCAGAGTTTGTGTGTATACTGTAATTTTAGTTTTAATTTAATTTATCAGGCATGGACTTCGCTGGTCAGACCCCATTTATTGCCCATCACTAGTTGCCCTTGAGCGGTGATGTTGCCTTCTCTGCTGTCTCCGAGGTGTAAGTACACCCACAGTGCTATTAGGAAGTTAAGGCAGCGTCTGTCATAATTTAAACGAAACCATTGTCTTGTTATGAATTAATTCACACAGGGGCGAAGTTTATGGGCTGACAGTCATTTAGGAATAGAAAAATATATTTTCATCACTGCAGTAACTATTGATACAGGGACTATTGTAACAGGAACGTGGAAATGCTCGACCGCAGGAAAACTGCGACATGGACGGACCTAATATTAACATGATACATATTTTTTTCTAACGCAAATAGTGGCATTTTCTTGTGCTGTAATAAGTGAGCCAGGGCTAAGCAACAGGGCACAGCAATACAGTACAATAATGATGTAAGTTATAGATAGGGACACATCGTGCAAAGGTAATAGACAGATCAGCAAATCTCATAAGCAATGTGCAACCCAGCAGAATTGTAGATATATTGTAACGTCGTAGAAATAGAGGCAAGACCGAGTCTTTTAAAAACTGATACATATTCCGATGCACTGATAGTTGAGGGAGGATTGTTTGTAATATAAAATGAAGTGATTTGCATGCATCAATAACTGAGGTAGAATTATTGTAATATAAACAATTGGATGTACAATAGATTGAACATCATGTATTCGAAGATAAATAGGGTGCGATATAAGCAGAGAGAGAATCTAGGGCGGCAGTAATTGGAAATGGCCTCAAACATTATGGACAATAATTTGTTGTAGTCCACTAAGTAATGCAGGGCCAAGAGAAACACAATGAGAGTAATGAATCAGCCCCAGTGTAATAACTCGAAAGCAAAATTTGGTTCATTTATATCAAGACCTGGTCAACTGTAATATGAATAGAGATATGTTCTATAGATGCCCGTTCTTCCCCATTGCAAACAGGGACACAATGTGGAATGTGTGAAAGAGGGACAATCAGATTTACATAGAGACATTGCGCAATGCCATATATTATAACGAGAAAGTTATCGAGCATGATATGAAATCATACAATGACTTCAGGTAACATGGACAGAGAGAACGTCCAAGTTCCAGATTTATTTATTAGTGTCAGAAGTAGGCTTACATTAATACTGCAATTACGTTACTGTGAAAATCCCCTGGTCGCCACATTCCAGCGCTTGTTCGGGTGCACTGAGGCAGAATTTAGAATGGCTAATGCAACTTACCAGCACATCTTTGGACTGTGGGATGAAACCGGAGCACCCAGAGGAAATCCACGCAGGCACGGGGAGAATGTGCAGACTCCATACAGACGGTAACACAAGCCGGGAATTCAACCCGGATCCCTGGCGCTGCGAGGCAGCAGTCGTCCAGTGAAATAATAAATGAGCCAAGATGTATCAGAAATAGAAAATATATATTTTATTGTTTACAACAGACAGAAAATATCAGTTAAGCAGAGGTACAATCCAATGTAGTATGCCAAGGCCGGATGTGGTTGTTACAATCAGAAACCCACTCTCATGTCAAAATAAAACGGGGCTCCCTGCAGCATCAACAGAAACACCGTCTGCTGTAAAGTGACTAGGGATATTGACTAGTGAAGCAAACACTGGCAGAGGACCTCCTTTAAAAAACAATTAGATGGCACAATGATTTTTTAACGGGAAAAGCTCTATAATATAGAAACATAGATATGCTTCAAATGCCACCAGGTGGACACAGAATGCTATGACACGAGTTACTCTGACCTCGACCGCAGTTGGATTTCTCCGGTCCCGCTGCAGTAAACGTCGATTTGTCTGAGCACCAAATTCTCCGTTATCGATCGCAGCAGAATTCCAATCAGAATTCCTTTCACCCCAGTCCAATTCTGTGCGGCAGCAGCAGGTAAACACAATGGCGCAAAACCAGCCTGGAACAATGTGCAGATGTCAGGTCTCCCCTGAACAAGGCCTGTGGCTGCCTCTGCGAGTTCAGAATGGAGCCACCACCAACTCTCATCCCGAGAACGTTACAAGATACATAAACATAAAGATTTAAATTAAAATTTTGACAAAATAAACTGAAGGATTAGATTAGTAAGAGTACATCTGTTTGAAGGAGTTTTTCATATGCGAATTAGCAAACCGGCAAGAAAACAAATGTTTACGAAAATGACTATGGGTTGAACAATGTTTTATGTGAAGGTGGTAGAACTATAGACAAGGTGATTTCAAAGTGGAGAGAGAAGAATATAATTTGCAACTATGCGAAGAGGTGTTATTAAGATAGCACAACATCAAAGGGAATGGAAAGTATCACCATGGGAGCTGAGTACAGCAGGAGAAGAGCAGCGACTACAATAGCCTCACCACGCTGGAGAAAGCAAACTCTCCCAGAAAGGCAATGTACTGAAAAAAGTGGCTGTTTAAAAAAAACTAACAGAGAAAAACCACTATGCTGAACTAAAGAAGGCTTTCCCAAGCTGCAAAATAACCCGTGGTCGGTCACTATAATCTGTTTTAAACTCATAGAGCCATACAATTTCGTATGTTGTTTGGGAAAGGGACAGTTCTCAGAGGTCAGAAAACTGTACAACTGGGAACACGGGTTCACCTCATGAGATACTGTGTGTGTGGTCATTATTGTAGTTAAGGGTCCTGTTGAATTGTATTATAGTCTTTCTTGCTGTGTGCCTATTTTCAGATAATAATTATCCATTATTAATTATTTGCAACAAGGCTGGACCATGTCTCACTCGTTTCCTTTTTTTATACATTATGTCAAATTGAAACTTTCTACCATTAAGTATTGGTGTTCCACTTGAACATTCTGCATTTTGGGATACCCTCACATTGTAGATCAGGTTCTTAACAAACACCACAACAGCGGATGTCTTTAGAAGTTAAATGGAATCGAAGAGTTCATTTAGTTGCCTCAGAATGTTCCCATAGATCCATTTTCTTTCTCAGGAGGTCAACCTTCCGGCCTCAGAAATTCTATTTAACTAAAATAACCACATCCACCACTCTCGTCGGTAAAGCTGAGCATTCACTGTGGAAAAATGTTCCTCCTACATCCGCCCCCACCTCCATCCCACATTGCCCATAATCTTAAAAAAAGGCACCTTGCATAGCCCCGCACCATTTTCCGTTAGCACCATCAGCTAATGGGAACATCTTTTCTTTATCTACCTGAGCAAAGCCTCTCCTAATCTCATCCACTTCGATTACAGCTCCCCTCAATCTCCTCCACTCCTTTGGAGAACAACCCCAGCATCTCCACCTTCTGGCTAATTTGAGAACTTTTCAAAACGGAATTTAACGAAATTATTCAAATATTTTTCTCCATGGGATTTACCTAGAATTGATCAACTTTTGAGAAAACACGATGGAATTTAAAAATGTTTCGAAGGAAAAGTGCTGGAAAATCTCAGCACGTCTGGCAGCATCTGTAAGGAAAGAAAAGAGCTGACGTTTCGGATCCAAAGCTTTCACAAAGCGTCATTTGGATTTGAAACGTCAGCTCTTTTTTCTCCTTACAGATGCTACCAGACCTGCTGAAATTTTCCAGCATTTTCTCTTTTGGATTCAGATTCCAGCATGCGCAGTAACTTGCTTTTATTAAATTTGTTGCGAACTTCTTAGCATTAAACATATTTAAAATATTTTTTTCCCTTGAGTTTGACAAGTGTTGGTCAACGTTTTGGAAATTCGTTTCAGCATTTTGAAAAATAACTTTTCCATGCTGAACTTTTCCATCTAGACTTTTCCAACTTTCAAAATATAGTGTAAACTTATTAAAATGTTTTTCCAAACGATTTAACAAAAGCGTGCCATTTAAAAAAACAAACACGATTAAACTTACTTAATGAAAATCTTTCAGTGGAATTTAATTTGAAATAGTCGAGTTCTAAAAAAATTATCTAACATAAATTTCTCCAGGGTAGCTGACTGAAGTTCGACAGCATTTATCTGAATAGTTCTAAAGTTATTGAAGAACGTTGTCATCCCAAGTAACATGGAATTTGTGAACTACTTTTAAAATTTTACATCGAACCAGCCAGGAGTCGAATCGGGAATCAGATGCATTACCCACTGTGCCACTGATCCACCTGCTAACTTACAGCACTTGTTACATATTGGTCTAACGCTTCGAAATCGGGCAGAAACTTTGTCAAAGCGATTCGGTTACTTGTGAGGAAAAGTTCCATCATTGAAATTTCCATTATTCGTTTACATCATCCCTATTAGCCCTTGAATTGACTTGCTGAGTTAATCTGCCATGTTGGAATTAGAGACAATAACACTGCCCAACCACTAACCACTCCCCTCAGTGAATCAACTATCGAATATGAGGTGGAGATGACCAGCTTTGGACGAGGGTAGGCACAGTAGGACGTCTCACAACACCAGGTTAAAGTCCATCAGGTTTAATGAAATCACGAGCTTTCAGAGCGCTGCACCTTCATGAGTGGAGTGATTCCAAATAAACCTTGTTTTGATTTAATTTGATTTATTATTGTCACATGTATTAACATACAGTGAAAAGTCTTGTTTCCTGCGCGTTATGCAGACAAAACATACCGTTCATAGAGAAGGAAATCTGTTGGACTTTAGCCTGGTGTTGTGAGGCTTCTTACTGAATATTACTTGAACACAATATTTTGTACGCATATGCCATTAGCTCTTACATATGCCTCAATATGCATTCAGAAAAAAATAAATAGAAGTGCTGAAATTCTCTGCACACTGCGCAGGAAAAGAGATGCTCCTATTTTGACTCAGCATACATTTTATCAGTTCGTGCAGTGGCAACAAGAGCAGGTTAGAGGTTAGAAATCCTGCAGCGAATAATTCACCTCCTGTCTCGCAGAGCCTATCCACCATCGACAAGGTAAAAGTCAGGAATGTGATGGAATGCTCCCCACTTGTCTGGATTATGCAGGAACTCGCCACATATACCTTAGTCGGCAGTTTCCAAACCCAAGAGAGCTGCAACCTGGAAGTTCCCCTCCAAGCCAATCACATCCTGACTTGGAAATATACCGCTGTTCCTTCACTGTCGCAGGGACAAGATCCTGGAATAGCCGCCCCGCCATCCCCCCCCACCCCCCCAACATCTCCACTCCCCCGCCCCCGCCCCCGCCGCCTGTCGCCCCAGTAACAGAATGATGCATACACCTACACTAATAGACTGCAGCGGTTCAAGAAGACAGTTCACCACCACCTTCTCAAAGGTAATTAATGATGAGTAATAAACGCCGGCCTAGCCAGTGACATTCACATCTCGGTACTGAATAAAAAGACACATCCAGCCAGCTGCCTGGACAATCATGGGGTCCCTTGTACAGGTGAATTGTGATAAAATGGATATCCCCTTACAAGTCAACCCTTTTGAAAATGTTGTTCCAGTGAGGTTGTCGTTCTGATGGATTCCCTGCAGTTTGTGCTCAGGCATTCAAACCAAACCCCATGTGAACCAACCCCGCCATCTGCACCGGAAAGAAATGAACAAAACCTGCGGAATGGGCAATAGAAAGCTACATCAAAGGGCTCATCCGGGACTTGAACCCGGGCCCTCTCGAACACTTTGACCTCAAATACCCAAAACGAAAATCATGACTCGAGACGAACGAGCCTACGCTATTGGTGGGTTCATCAAAATATAGCTCATTTGCTTTTCCCAGAGGATTGGAGACTAGCCAATGTTGTTCCTTTGTTTAAGAAGGGTAGCAAGAATAATCCAGGTAATTACAGGCCGGTGAGCCTTACGTTAGTGATAGGGAAATTATTGGTGAGTGTTCTTCGATACAGGATTTATTCCGACTTGGAAATAAGTGGACGTATTAGTGAGAGGCAACATGGTTTGGTGAAGCGGAGGTCATGTCTCACTAACTTGATCGAGTTATTCGAGGAAGTGAGGAAAATGATTGATTAGAGTAGGGCAGTTGATGTTGTCTACGTGGACTTCGGTAAGGCATTTGACAAGGTACCTCAGGGCAGACTGGTGCAGAAGGTGAAGACGCATGAGATCAGAGGTGAGCTGGCAAGGTGGACACAGAACTGGTTCGTTCATAGTAGACAGAAGGTAGCAGTGGAAGGGTGCGTTCCTGAATGAAGGGCTGTGACAAGTGGCGTTCCTCAAGGATCAGTATTGGGACCTTTGCTGTTTGTAATATATATATATATATAAATGATTTGGAGGAAAATGTAACTGACTTCATTAGTAGGTCTGCGGATGACACAAAGGTTGGGGGATTTACGGATAGCGATGAGGACCATCAGAGGATACAGCAGGATGTAGATCGGTTGGAGACTTGGGCGGAGAAATGGCAGATGGAGTTCAATCCGGAGAAATGTGAGGTAATGCTTTTTGGAAGGTCAAGTACAGATAGGAAATACACAGTAGATGGCAGAAACCTTAAGAGCATTGATAGGCAAAGGGATCTGGATGTACAGGTGGAGAAGGGAGTCAAGAAGACATACGGCACTATTGTCTTCATCAGCCGGGACACTGAGTTTAAAAAGTGGCAAGTCATGTGGCAGTTTTATTGAACCTTAGTTAGCCCGCACTTGGAATATAGTGTTCAATTCTGGTAGCCACACTACCAGACGAATGTGGAGGCTTTGACGAGGGTACAGAAAATATTTACCAGGGTGTTATATGGCATGGAGGGCATCAGCTATGAGGAGACTTTGGAGAAATTTGGTTGGTTCTCACTGGAACAACGGAGGTTGAGAGGCGACCTGATAGAAGTCTACAAGATTATGAGGGGCATGGACAGAGTGGATAGTAAGAAGCTTTCTCCCAGGGTCCAAGAGTCAATTACGAGGGGGCATAGGTTTAAGGTGCGAGGGGCAAGTTTTAAAGGAGATATACGAGGCAATTTTTTTACACAGAGAATAGTGGGTATCTGGAATTCACTGCCGGGGGAAGTAGTGGAAGCAGATGCGATAGTGACTTTTAAGAGGCATCTTGATAAATACATGAATAGGATGGGAATAGAGTGATATGATTCCCCGGAAGGGTAGGGGGGCTTTTGTTCTGTCGGGCAGCATGGTCGGTGAAGGCTTGGAGGGCCGACGGGCCTGTTCCTGTGCTGTAATTGTCTTTGCTATTTTGATCCAAAGCAGCTCAATCATCTCTGGTAAAAAACGAAATCGTTGAACAAACTCAGCACGTCCACATTTGAGGACTGAAAGCTCCAGGAAAATATTCACCAACGTTGCAAACTTCACTGTTTGGAACTGGGCGCTTTTGTGTAGAAAGTACACGTTACCCATTGCACTCCACGAAGAATGCGGAGCGCTAAGCTGAACGAACGAAAATATTTGCAGCACACTAACAGTAAGAGCAGTTTTGATAATCGTAATAATAGATCTCGTGAAGCAATATAAGTTGGCTGTCAATGCTAAAATAATATTTCTGTTTCGACATTTGATCTTTTAGCTACATTTTTTCAAAATTGTTACCGGCCGCGGTTGTGAGTCTGGAATTCGCCCCGATACGAAAGCCAACCCGGCATCCCATTGCCGTCTGGTGGCGGCGGCATGGAACTACAAGGTGCAGCTTTCTTCCTAACGTGAGTCTTCGGGACTCAAATTTGTGTCCAAAGATTTCGGATCATAAATTCTACCCCGATTTTATGCCATTTCATTTCAAATTTTAGACTGCACTGGAGTGCGGAATATTTTCACCTGAGCCCACCAACTCCAAAGACAACCCTTTTCCAGATATGGGTCATGGAGATTCTATCACTCAGCCGCTGTCCTCAACAGTAAAGACAGAAGGAGATTCGGTGAGTTTACAATGTATCGAAAAGATATAATTTTACTCTGTGGAAAGGGAAAAATTCTGTATGTATCAACAGAGTCGCTTTTGTATCTTCTTGTTTGTAAGCAAAATAAACCAAATTAATCTGTTGATCCCTGGCACTATTCTGATTATTAACCAAACCCCTTAAGACGATAAGATATAGGAGCAGGATTAGACCATTGGGCCCATCAGGTCTGCTCCGCTATTCAATTGTGGCTGCGAAGTTTCTCAAACCCATTCTCCCGCCTTTACTCGGAACCTTTGATTCTCTTACAGATCAAGAACCTATCAACTCAGTGACCTGGCCTCCACAGTCTTCTGTGGCATTGAATTTCATAGATTCACCAGGGAGTCATGGAGTCATAGAGGTTTACAGCATGGCACTGGACCCTTCGGCCCAACTTGTCCATGCCGCCCCTTTATTTGACCTCTAAGCAAGTCCCAATTGCCCCGTTTGGCCCATATACCTCTCTACCCATCATACCCATGTAACTCTCTAAACACATTTTAAAAGACAAAATTGTACCCGCCTCCACTACTACCTCTGGTAGCTTGTTCCAGACACTCACCACTCTCTGTGTGAACAAATTGCACCTCTGGACCCTTTTGTTTCTCTCCCCTCTGACCTTAAACCTCTGCCCTCTAGTATTAAACTCCCCGACCTTTGGGAAAAGATAATGACTTTCCAGCTGGTCTATGTCCCTCATCATTATATACACCTCTAGAAGATCAGCCCTAAGCCTCCTACGCTTAAGGGAAAAAAGTCCCAGTCGATCCAGCCTCCCCTTATAACTCAAACCATCAAGTCCCAGTAGCATCCTAGTACTTTTTTTCTGCTCTCTTTCTAGTTTTATAACGTCTGTCCTATAATAGGGTGACCAGAACTGTACACAGTATTCCATGTGTGGGCTTACCAATGTCTTGTACAACTTCAACAAGACGTCCCAGCTCCTGCATTCAATATTCTGACCAATGAAACCAAGCATCCAAGCACGCCGAATGCCTTCTTCATCACTCTGTGACTCCACTTTCAAGGAGCTATGAACCTGTACCCCTAGATCTCATTGTTCTATTACTCTCCACAACGCCCAATCATTAACTGAGTAAGTCCTGCCCTGGTTCGATCTGACAAAATGCATCACCTTGCATTTATCTGAATTGAACTCCATCTGCCATTCGTCAGCCCACTGGCCCAATTGATCAAGATCCCTTTGCAATCCGAGATAACCTTCTTCACTGTCCACTATGTCAGCAATCTTGATTCATCTACAAACTTTATAATCATGCCTCCTAAATTATCATCCAAATCATTAATATAAATGACAAATAATAGTGGACCCATCACTGACCCCTGAGGCATACCGCTGATCACAGGCCTGCAGATTGAAAAGCAACCCTCGACAACCACCCCGTTTTCTGTCATCAAGCCAATTATGCATCCATTTCACTACCTTACGCTAGATCCCGTGAGATTTAACCTTATGCAACAATCTACCATTTGGTACCTTGTCAAATGCCTTGCTAATGTTCATGTAGACAACGTCAACTGCACTGCCCGCGTCTACCACCCACTGGCTGAAGCAACTCCTCCTCATCTCGGTTCTAAAGATTCGTCCCTTTACTCTGAGGATGTGTCTTTGCATCCTAATTTTTCCTACGCATGGAAACATCTTCCACAGCTCCGTACGTTTTCCGAAGTTTTGGTATTCATTCGACTTCGTCGCAACCAGGGTTTGAACAGAGAATTCCAGCAATGATGCTCGCAGGATCACCATCATTTTACGATATAAATAGGAAAAGTAACAAAGACAGTGTTCAAGGAGCACCAATTCAGGTGTCTGGGCAGCATTTATATCTTGGTATATATTGGAGTAAACATTGAAAATACTCAACAGCCAAATGCGAACTTGCATTAAAAAAAACATTTGTCAGCTGAAGACGCCAAATTAAAGCCCAGTTTGGGTGTGGGGCGTGGGGGAGGGTGGGTTAGCAGTTGGGGGGGGGGGGGGGGGTCACAAACTCACGTGACATTATCACTAGAGCCTGTATGGATGGTAGACTGATGAAGTCACAATAGACTCCCCCTTGCCCTCCCCCCAATCACACGCACACAGACACACTGACACACACTCACTCACACATTGCAATCAACGGAACAGAGCTCGGATTGCCTCTCTCTTTCTCAATCTCTGACTCCGTCCATTCTCATTCACTGAAAGAGATTCAGTCAGATATGTTTCTAACCATTCTGGCGGCGCTTTTGAACAGTAAGTACCGGATAACGTTCATCAAGCCAGACAAACATATTAATACACATAGATGGCATTTTAATGAACCATCAGAAATATCTATGTGAGGCGTAGATGGGAGGTTCCACAAACTGTCACAGGTACAAGAACATTTACAATAACTCTTGATATTTAATTCCTCTATCTTTACAGGTGGGCTATGCGCAGATCCAGTTACGCAGTCACCGGTGAAAATAACCGCATCAGAAAGGGGTTCGGTGCAGTTAGATTGTAACTATACAGGCAAGGGTATGAGCGACATGCAATGGTATCAGCAGAAACCAAAATCAGCGGCCTCATTCTGGAGGACGTGGCGGTCTATTACTGTGCAGTGAGGCACAGCGTTAGACTACAGCTAGAACCCCGTACAAAAAACCTCAGCAAGTATTTACAGCTCGACTAAGCTGGGTTCACGAATGTAGTCAGGTCGCTTTAATGGGCAGTTTTTTTTTCTGTCGTTGTTTAGATACACAAAGAAGCAGTTTGGAAAATATCTGGACTAATGTCCGTGCCGCCATTGATATAATAAATTTAAACGCGGAACATTTAACACCCAGCAGAAGGATGCACTCAGAAGTGGAATTAACATAGCAGGAAATTAATGGCTGTTCTTCCAGAAATTTTATCTGAGATGAATCTAAGGACCCTGACTCCTCGGCACTCATTGCTTTCATGAAATACAGAATGGAGTAAACACTTCTGTAGTACTAAACAAATGAGATATAGAACACGCGCCTCAGAAAGTCACCCAGAAATACTACTATTATTATCAATCCGGGAGTCAGAGACTCTCCCAGCAACACGACTATTATTATCAATCCGGAACACAGAGACTCTCCCAGCAACACGACTATTATTATCAATCCGAGACACAGAGACTCACTCAGCAACACGACTATTATTATCAATCCGGGACACAGAGACTCACCCAGCAACACGACTATTATTATCAATCCGGGACACAGAGACTCACCCAGCAACACGACTATTATTATCAATCCGGGACACAGAGACTCACCCAGCAACACGACTATTATTATCAATCCGGGACACAGAGACTCACCCAGCAACACGACTATTATTATCAATCCGGAACACAGAGACTCACCCAGCAACACGACTATTATTATCAATCCGGGACATGGCGACTCAGCCAGCAATGCGAAGATAGTCGATTCTTATAACTGAAATTAGTGTTCTGTGTGGTGGTGAGCTGCCTTCCTGAACCGCTGCAATCACTAAGATGTAGGTACACCCACTGTGCCGTTGTCGAGGGAGTTCCAGGATTTTGAGCCAGTGACGGTGAAGGAACAGAAACATATTTCCAATTCAGGGTGGTGAATGACTTGGTGCGCAACCTCCAAGTTGTGGTGTTCCCATGTGCCTGCTACCCTTGTCCTTCTAGATGGTAGTGGTTGTGTGTTTGGATGGTGCTGCCAAAGTGAGCTGCTGCAGTGCATTTTGTAACTGGCGCACACGGTTACCACTGTGCGTCAGTGGTGGAGGAAGTAAACTTTTTATGGAAGGGGAAGTAATCAAACGGGCTGCTTTTGCTTGGTTTGTATCGAACTTCATGGGTGTTGTTTGAGGTGCACTCATCCAGGCACATCGAGAATATCTCATTTCACTCCTGACCCGTGCCTTGTAAATGGGCAATAGTGGAAGCTTTTTTCAAATAGCCACACGGAGGTTAATTGGGTCAATTGAATCGGCTCCCTTCACACATAAGCGATGCTATGCTTTTCTCAGCCACTTAAACGGTGAGCAAATCCTGGATGGCCAAAGGCTGCTGTAATTTTAACTGTTGCAATTTCCGCTCTATCACCTGTGACTGCTGCTGACAAAGCCACAGTTTTATCTTCTTTGGGTTTGTGGTATCCCTGGCCACAGCTTCCATTTGCTGCTCTCATTGTTTTCAAACAAGACTGCTAAGAACGTTTTGTCTCTCAGAAACCTGCAAAATATCGAATCAGAAAGAAAGGCCGAATGTCACTTGCTGTGTGGCAGAAATAGGAAATGCAGCGAATGGTCGTCATCTCACTTTATGCAAAACATCAGGTGTACTCAGCTCAGAGTGTAGCCAGAGTTATGTGTTTATTTCAGACATTACAATGTCGGGATACATATCCGACTGATCAGAGAGAGCAAATATAAACACAATACTCAACTGGGCTCTAATCATTCTGAGAGACACTTCTTTATTCAAGTGGAATAAAAGGGCATTGAACACTTAATTGACTTGAGAGACAGTTTGATCTTTAATTGACCTGAGGGATTGTTTCTCCTCCAGTTGCCTGAAAGACATTTGGATCTCTAGCTGAACTGATAGGCAGCTTGATCTCTAGTTGCCCTGAGAGACACTGTAATCTCCAATTTTCCTGGGAGACAGTTTGATCCTTAATTGACCTGAGAGACATTTTGATCTTTAGTTGATCATTGTGTATGTATACATCTGCCTGTGTATCTGTGTACAGGTGCGTGAGTTTGAGTACGTGCACTCTTGTGAATTCTTGTGATAAGAGACATGGATACATTTTACCTGCACGTTCATAGGAGAAAGGGAATAACCGCTACATCACAGCAATACTACGGGATCAAAATAACCAAAGCGACTTATATAGGATTGTAAACGGTGCGGTCGTGCTGTAGTTCTGGAACAGATTCAGCAGAAATATAAGTGTGGTCATTGATACCTTGGTTTAGAATATCGTGCAAAGTTGGTGTCTCAGTCTCTGTGGCGCAATTGGTCAGCGCGTTCGGATATTAACCGAAAGGTTCGTGGGTCGGGACCTCCTCAGAACTCGAGCTCTTAGTGTTTTCTCACATCAGCATTCAAATGCAAACAGTTGTGGGGTTGGCAATGGGTCCTTGGGCGTCAATAAAAATATCTCTGAAGTGTTACCAGCTGTGCTGTTATCTGCTGTTGCCAACGTTATTTAATGACTATCGATTTCAAATATATTACATATAACATTATATACATGCATCCATTATACTGTTAAGCTTAACAATTAGAATAGAAACATTAATTTGTGGCTGAGCATTTGTTCCAATTCCATATTCCTGTTCCCAGTCATTGTTGGATAGATCAGAAATCTGCCGAACCCAGACTGAAATGTGTTCAATGATGGAACATCTACAAGCCTCTGGCGTAGAGAATTCCGAAGATTCGCTATCGTTTGAGTGATGCAATTTCTCCTCACCTCAGACCTAAATCATCAGCGCTTTATCCTGAGATTGTATCCCGTGTTTTAGATTCCCGGACCAAGGAGAATATTATCTCAGCATCCACCCTTCAAACTCGTAGAATCAGAGAATCCCTGCAGTACATAAGGAGGCCATTCGGTACACCAAGCCTATACCAATAACAATCCCACCAACACGATATCCCCGTCAAACCACGCATTCACCTTGCTCGTCCCTCTGACACTGAGAGGCAATTTAGCATGGCCAATCCACCGAACCCACACATCTTTGGACCGTGGGAGGAAAGCGGAGCCAAATGTAAATGCACACAGACAAGGGGAAAACGTGCAAACTTCACACAGACAGTCAGACGAGGCCGGAATTGAACTCAGGTCCCTGCCGCTGTGAGGCAGCAATGCGACATTCAGTCAATATTGTGTGGGTTTCATTGAGATCTCTTATTCTGCGAAATCCGGAGAATTTCAGTTCAATTCCGTCAGCCTGTCATCACAGGGAAACGCCCTCATCCCAAAGAAGAATCTAGTGAACCTTCGCTGTACCGTCTCCGATAAATGTATAGCCTACACTGACGAAGTGTCATCGTCATTCAAAACGTTGACGTTATCCTCTCTCCACAGATGCTGTAAAACCTGTTGTTATTTTGCGGCATTTTCTGTTTTTGATTCAGTTTCCAGCATCCACATTATTATACTTTTATTCTGTCTTCAATGTGGAGACCCAAACTGCACACACTATTCCAAATGTGGTCTCAACAAAACCCTGAACAACTGCAGCAAGACTTCAAACACTTCAAAACTTAACTCCGTGCTGAAGGCTGGAAGGAGAGGGTGACAATGGATAATTGGCACTGTGTACATTCCTGTAATCAGTAATCAGTGAGATGATATATCTGTGTCTCTTTATACTGTCATCTCCAAACACCATCTCCTCTCAATACCGTGCGTCTTACACTCCCTGCCCCTGCTTTTCAGGTACAACTCGTTGTCACCAACTGTCTGAGTCTGTATCAAGCAGCTAATTGACCCTGGTAGCTGGACGGCCAGAGGGAGCTGGATAAGAAGCAGCAACAGAAACAGGAAGAGAAGCGACATGATAGTGTTTAGCAAATGACTTATGTCAGTTGCTCTCCGTGATGAATGCCTGCCGTGTGTTACCTTGCATGTTTCACAGAAGCCACAGTGATGAGTTTGGTGGGTTTTGGAAACTGAAAGTGTCACATGAGCAGCTTGCGGGACTATTTCACCTCTCTGCCGATTTCATGTTCCAGCGAACAGGAATCGCTCTGCTCATTGGCTGATGCACTCACTTGTGTTCGATCTAAACATGACAATTTCAAGGAGAAACTTGTTTTTGGTGAATAAAAAGTCTGAAATAAAAATAGAAGACAGATGGTTCATGGATAAATTAATGTTTTAAGGAATATGCATCAGCCTCCCTGATGGTCCAGTCGTTAAGATTCGGCCCTTTCACCACCGTGGCCTGGTTTCGATTCCCGGTCAGGGAATGTGACAACCCTGCATTCAGGCTTTGACAAAGGGTCATCTAAACTCGAAACGTTAGCTCTTTTCTCTCCTTACAGATGCTGCCAGACCCATTGAGATGTTCCCTTTTGATTAAAGTGAGCAACTGATTGGCTTGGCGGACGAGTTTAGTTGCTCCACCAGTAAACCAGAACTGCTTCAAATGCGCACATGGCTATGTCGTGTAATGGTTCTCACAAAAAACAAAGAACAAAGAACAATACAGCACAGGAACAGGCCCTTCGGCCCTCCAAGCCCGCGCCGCTCCCCGGTCCAGAATACTGTAATTTGATTTCTGTGTCTGTGCCCTGTTTGAGAACAGAGACCACTCCATCTGACGAAGGAGCATTGCTCCGAAAGCTTATGGTATTTGCTACCAAATAAACCTGTTGGACTTTAACCTGGTGTTGTGAGACTTCTTACTGAGTTTTTTTTAAACAGCATTTAACACGGGAATCTCTCAGTAAAGAATATAAAAGGGAAAGTCTGCGATAGCGAGCAAGACAGGATGGATTAACTGGCACAAGGAATAATGGACAAGGGCAACATTGGTTGCTTCCCATTACTTTGAATCTTTGCTGTTTTTCTGGGTGAACTCCAGCTCTCCATTCCTCTGGCAGTGTCACCACTCAAACTGAGTCTTTCTCCATCCCGCTTTGCTAATCTCACAGTTACAGCTTTCTGAATGAAAACTGTTTGCAGTCAGTAGAAGTCAAATTGTTTAGTCTTTCATTCAACAACAACAAAGAACAATACAGCACAGGAACAGGCCCTTCGGCCCTCCAAGCCCGCGCCGCTCCCCGGTCCAGGATTGAATCCTGAATCCAGGATCCCCGCCCAATTTTCCAGCCTATCTACATACCAATATCCTATCCACCGAGCTGTCCCTCACAGCTACGATGCTTTGGTCATTACAACCTATTAACTCACCCCCACCCCCCCCATTCCAGACCATGTGATCTCCAGGGAGAGGCGAAAACCCAGAGTGAAAAACCCCAGGGCCAATATGGGGAAAACAAAATCTGGGAAATTCCTCTCCGACCCCCTGAGGCGATCGAAACGAGTCCAGGAGATCACAATGGCCCTGATCGGAAAATGCTTCCCAACCCTAGTCATTTCCACTTCCACGAACACCATATGAATTCCCTGCCCCCGAGACAGGTTCCCAACTAACCGCAGCCTCACTCTGTACTGGCACCAGCAAGATGATCATAGAATGAAGCCTTGAAACGAGAAACCAGGAACAATTAGCCCGCGCCGCTCCCTGGTCCAAACTAGACCACTCTTTTGTATCCCTCCATTCCCACTCCGTTCATATAGCTGTCTAGATAAGTCTTAAACGTTCCCAGTGTGTCCGCCTCCACCACTTTGCCCGGCAACACATTCCAGGCCCCCACGACCCTCTGTGTGAAATATGTCCTTCTGATATCTGTGTTAAACCTCCCCCCCTTCACCTTGAACCTATGACCCCTCGTGAACGTCACCACCGACCCGGGGAAAAGCTTCCCACCGTTCACCCTATCTATGCCTTTCATAATTTTATACACCTCTATTAAGTCTCCCCTCATCCTCCGTCTTTCCAAGGAGAACAACCCCAGTTTCCCCAATCTCTCCTCATAACCAAGCCCCTCCATACCAGGCAACAGCCTGGTAAACCTCCTCTGTACTCTCTCCAAAGCCTCCACGTCCTTCTGGTAGTGTGGCGACCAGAACTGGACGCAGTATTCCAAATGCGGCCGAACCAACGTTCTATACATCTGCAACATCAGACCCCAACTTTTATACTCTATGCCCCGTCCTATAAAGGCAAGCATGCCATATGCCTTCTTCACCACCTTCTCCACCTGTGACGTCACCTTCAAAGATCTGTGGACTTGCACACCCAGGTCCCTCTGCGTCTCTACACCCTTTATGCTTCTTCCATTTATCGTGTAGCTCCTCCCTACATTATTCCCACCAAAATGCATCACTTCGCATTCATCAGGATTGAACTCCATCTGCCATTTCCTTGCCCAAATTTCCAGCCTATCTATATCCTTCTGTAGCCTCTGACAATGTTCCTCACTATCTGCAAGTCCTGCCAGTTTTGTGTCGTCCGCAAACTTACTGATCACCCCAGTTACTCCTTCTTCCAGATCATTTATATAAATCACAAACAGCAGAGGTCCCAATACAGAGCCCTGCGGTACACCACTAGTCACAGGCCTCCAGCCGGAAAAAGACCCTTCCACTACCACCCTCTGTCTTCTATGACCAAGCCAGTTCTCCACCCATCTAGCCACCTCCCCCTTTATCCCATGGGATCCAACCTTTTTCACTAGCCTACCATGAGGGACTTTGTCAAACGCTTTACTAAAGTCCATATAGACAACATCCACGGCCCTTCCTTCGTCAACCATTTTGGTCACTTCTTCAAAAAACACCACCAGGTTAGTGAGGCATGACCTCCCTCTCACAAAACCATGTTGACTATCGTTAATGAGTTTATTCCTTTCTAAATGCGCATACATCCTATCTTTAAGAATCTTCTCCGACAACTTCCCCACCACGGACGTCAAGCTCACCGGCCTATAATTACCCGGGTTATCCTTCCTACCCTTCTTAAATAACGGGACCACATTGGCTATCCTCCAATCCTCTGGGACCTCACCTGTGTCCAGTGACGAGACAAAGATTTGCGTCAGAGGCCCAACGATTTCACCTCTCGTCTCCCTGAGCAGCCTTGGATAGATTCCATCAGGCCCTGGGGATTTGTCAGTCTTTATATTCTCTAACAAACCTAACACTTCCTCCTTTGTAATGGTGATTTTCTCCAACGGTTCAACACTCCCCTCCGAGACACTCCCAGTCAACACATCCCTCTCCTTAGTGAATACCGACGCAAAGTATTCATTTAGGATCTCCCCTACCTCTTTGGGCTCCAAGCATAAGTCCCCACTTTTGTCCCTGAGAGGTCCGATTTTTTCCTTCAGTGAGAAGTTTTCTTGTCATTTCGCCCGAGAATTTTATCCCGAAATGAGTGATATTTCTGTCAATGCAAACGATTAAATCTGACCCATTGCCACCCAGAATTTACCTTGTATCACCATCTCTATCGGCAGCGCTTTGCAGTCAATCAGTGCCTTTCACTTTCTGTGCTTGTTCTTGACCTGTTCTCGATGTGACATTTTCCACTCGGAAGCAAAACTGCAAATCTTACTCCACTGATTCTGGCAGAGCTGCTTTGGACAAGGAAGTATTGCTGGTCTGTTTATAAAAAAATATTAAACGTTAATATATCGAAGGCAGTCTGCAACCCTGAAAGCTGGACCACCAGGATCTCATTTGCCTTATTCTCCCAGACACTGATTGCAGCAGTGTGCACAGTACCAATTATCCGCAGGCACAAACTCCTTCCTGTCTGTTAAGATTTGAAATTGTTCATATTTTCACACTGCCTTCCATTGTGGCGGAAACAGAGCTGTGATCAGCTGATGTTGTTCAGTACATTTATCCCAGTAAGGCTTATATCAGTTCGATGCTAACATTGCTCTTTGAATGTGGTGAGCTGCAGCGAAATTTAATGCGGTTGAAGGTAGCTTACCCATTTTTCCAGGAGGAAATGGCACTGTAAATCTGAATTGTTGTGGGTAATTGACGGGATTGTGTCATGGGACTGATATTTCTCCCTGCTGCTCAAATTGGCACAAGTATTGAGCGACCATTTTCAGGCTGCTGCCGTGTGGTGGGTTCCGTGGTGTAACGGTGAGCCCTCTGGACTCTGAATCCAGCAATCCGAGTTCAAATCTCGGCGGGACTTCGCCTTTCTTTGTCAAATCCTGATGATTGATTTGCTGAAGGGCATTTCGCTAAATTTTCTCACGAGCTGCGATTACAATGCACATTGCTGAGCCTCTGGCGCCAGATGCCTGCAATGTCAGTGTTTTTCATCTTTTCGACAATTCTTTAACTCCTATGTTGAAAGAAAGAAGCAGTTGGTGTCACACAATAACAATTCGACTGGAGTCTGGGAATTATTGAGCAAATATGTGTGTGTGTGTGTCTGAGAGAGAGAGAGAGACTAGATACGTGTGTGTTTTGGGAGAAAAATCTCGTGTCTTCGGTCAGAATGCTGTCGATTCCATGGTGTAACGGTTCGCACTCTGGCCTCTCGCCTCCCATCTCTTTTTTAAAAATTAGGACAAATAACTGAGTGAATGACTCCTGTAGGTGGACCCCATGCACACTGTGGCTTCCCTGCCTATGGTAGTCATGATGTGGAGATGCCGGCGTTGGACTGGGGTAAACACAGTAAGAAGTTTAACAACACCAGGTTAAAGTCCAACAGGTTTATTTAAAAAAGGTGTGGCTTTTGATACCAAATAAACCTGTTGGACTTTAACCTGGTGTTGTTAAACTTCTTACTGTGCTTCCCTGCCTCTCAGCGCTTTGTATTCTTGAGCAATCGTTCTCTGGGGCTGATGCAATGATGCCAGGAGAGTCTTTCGCTGCAACATCTGCAATTGATTGCGGTGGAATTTGCTGAAATTTCCTCAATGTTTATATTTCCACTTTCTGAGAATTTAAAATTAAATGCTCTTCAGAAAACCCATCATCGGCTTGAGCAAAGAAACAACAATCCTTCACCGATTTCTGAACTCCAATTGCTGCATTCGGAGTCCAGAGTGCTCACCATCACACCGCAGAACCAGCAACAGAGCCGTCAGATGCAAATGGTCACTCAAAGCACGTGGCCTTTTTCATTCAATGTGGCAGTAACGGCAAGTGGGTCAAATGCTTTGGGTGACCATTTGCAGCCGGCTGCTATATTGTAGGTTATCTTGTCTCATGGTGAGCATTCTTCTAATATACAGAGAAAACAAATTCATCCCACTGAATCTCTCCTCCCAGGACAACCACCTCATCATAGGATTAAATCCAGTGAACCTTGGTTAAACATAGACAGCGAGAGAATCTAGGGAGCAAAGAGCAAAATAGGGAACAGTGATCGATGCACAGATAGCGAGACTGAGGGGTGAAAGAGTCTGAGACAGGTCTCCAGTGACAAAAAGAGACAGAGAGGGACAGAGAGTGGGGCAGACACCTACAACCCAATATACATACAATAGCTGTCTGAACCCACAAGCATGGGGTCCTCTGAATGGGTGAATATGGATTAAGTGAATGTCCGCAAGCATTGTCACCCTTTGAAAATATCTGGATTCTCTGTGTGTGTTGTACTTACAGAAGACTTGCAGAGTGTGCTCAGGTTCTCAAATCATACCCCATGTGAGCCAATTCCGCCATGTCACGGGAAATAAACTAACAAACTCCATGACTTATCCATTACAAAGCAAAAGGTTGTCTGGGATTTGAACCGGGGAGGCCTTTCACAGTCATGCGGATTTTAACACCCGAAGCGGGAATCGTACCTTAGACCAACCATCGTTGGAAAACACGCATCAACTAAATATATTTTCATTGCCATCTAAAAGCGGATCAGACATCTGCACTGAAAAGTGATAATGTTGGAAAAACTCAGGAAGTCAGCCAGCGTGTGTGCAAAGGGAAACAAAGATAAACTTTCACCTCCATGATCTTTCATTAACATTGGGAATGTTTAGAAATGTAGGACGTTTAAAACAAGTGAAATCCAGCAGGGAGGAAACATAACAACATCTGGTATGGTGGAAGCCAGGGGAAAATAAATGAGGGCAACAGAGAATGACAGAATGATTATACCACAGAATGAGATGATTACAAAGTTACTTGCACAACTCACCTGCGTTGTGGGTGAAGGGGAACCAGAGGACGTACTGTACATATATTACAACAGAACCGCAGTGATGAGTTTGGTGGGCTTGAAAATTGAACCTTACACATAGAAACATAGGAACATGGGAATTGGGAGGAGATGTAGGCAAATTCAGCCCTTTAGTCCTGCTCTGCCATTCAATCAGATCATGGTTGACATCTCATTGAACTGAAATCCACCTCCCCACCTGTTCTCCATACTCCTTTAATGCGTTTTCTTTATCAGAAATATTTCTATCCCTTCTTGAAATGATGCAATGATTCAGACTCCACCGCGCTATGGGGCAGCGAGTTCCACCAATTCACCACCCTTTGCGAGAAGTAGTTCTTCCTCATCTCAGTTTTAAATCTTCCAGCTCTCAAACTGTACACGTGACCTCTTATTCTAGATTGCCCCATAAGAAGAAACTTTTGGTCTACCTTCACTTTATCCATCCATTAATAATTTTATACACCTCGAACAGACCCCGCCCCCTTCAAACTTCTAAACTTCAGCAGCTTGTGGGACCATATCACCTCACTGTCAATTCCATGACCCAGCTCAATCCGTATTGTCATTTGCTGAAGGAGGTAATCATGTTCCATCCAAACAGAACATTTTGGAGGAGAAACGTGTCACACGTGAAAAAGATCTGAGATGAAAATAATAAGCAAAGGGATATATGTTAAGTCAGTTTGAAGAACACAGTTCACCGGTTTCCCTGGCAGTCCAATGGTTCATGTTCAGCACTCCCCCAGTGATGTCTGGTTTCAATTCCCGCTGAGGAAAATAAGAGTATTTGCTCTCAGCAAACCATTAATAATGATCTGCTTTTCTCTCTGATCGAAAACAGATAAGAACATAAGAACATAAGAACATACGAAATAGGAGCAGGAGTAGGCCATCTAGCCCCTCGAGCATGCCCCGCCATTCAATAAGATCATGGCTGATCTGACGTGGATCAGTACCACTTACCCGCCTGATCCCCATAACCCTTAATTCCCTTACCGATCAGGAATCCATCCATCCGCGCTTTAAACATATTCAGCGAGGTAGCCTCCACCACCTCAGTGGGCAGAGAATTCCAGAGATTCACCACCCTCTGGGAGAAGAAGTTCCTCCTCAACTCTGTCTTAAACCGACCCCCCTTTATTTTGAGGCTGCGTCCTCTAGTTTTAACTTCCTTACTAAGTGGAAAGAATCTCTCCGCCTCCACCCTATCCAGCCCCCGCATTATCTTATAAGTCTCCATAAGATCCCCCCTCATCCTTCTAAACTCCGAGTACAAACCCAATCTCCTCAGCCTCTCCTCATAATCCAAACCCCTCATCTCCGGTATCAACCTGGTGAACCTTCTCTGCACTCCCTCCAATGCCAATATATCCTTCCTCATATAAGGGGACCAATACTGCACACAGTATTCCAGCTGCGGCCTCACCAATGCCCTGTACAGATGCATCAAGACTTCTCTGCTTTTATATTCTATCCCCTTCGCAATATAGGCCAACATCCCATTTGCCTTCTTGATCACCTGTTGTACCTGCAGACTGGGCTTTTGCGTCTCATGCACAAGGACCCCCAGGTCCCTTTGCACGGTAGCATGTTTTAATTTGTTTCCATTGAGATAGTAATCCCATTTGTTATTATTTCCTCCAAAGTGTATAACCTCGCATTTATCAACGTTATACTCCATTTGCCATATCCTCACCCACTCACTCAGCCTGTCCAAATCTCTCTGCAGATCTTCTCCGTCCTCCACACGATTCACTTTTCCACTTATCTTTGTGTCGTCTGCAAACTTCGTTACCCTACACTCCGTCCCCTCCTCCAGATCATCTATATAAATGGTAAATAGTTGCGGCCCGAGTACCGATCCCTGCGGCACGCCCCTAGTTACCTTCCTCCAACCGGAAAAACACCCATTTATTCCGACTCTTTGCTTCCTGTCGGATAGCCAGTCCCCAATCCACTTTAACACACTACCCCCAACTCCGTGTGCCCTAATCTTCTTCAGCAGCCTTTTATGGGGCACCTTATCAAACGCCTTTTGGAAATCCAAAAACACCGCATCCACCGGTTCTCCTCCATCAACCGCCCGAGTCACATCTTCATAAAAATCCAACATGTTCGTCAAGCACGACTTTCCCCTCATGAATCCATGCTGCGTCTGATTGATCGAACCATTTCTATCCAGATGCCCTGCTATCTCCTCTTTAATAATGGATTCCAGCATTTTCCCTACTACAGACGTTAAGCTGACCGGCCTATAGTTACCCGCCTTTTGTCTCCTTCCTTTTTTAAACAGCGGCGTAACATTAGCCGTTTTCCAATCAACCGGCACTACCCCTCGATTAGAATCAGCCGAGTGAGGTTTGCAAGTTTATATCAGAGCTGGAAATTTCACATGTGCAACAGTTCAAGAACAAACACAGAAAAAGAAGGATAGTGATAAGCTGCAAATTACTAACGATTGAGATGTTGTTGCAAGTTAAAATCTGTCTGGTAATGGGTCAGATTTTGCTGTTTATATTGACACTGAATAATGAAACTTTTCCCTCACTCTGCATTGAAAAGCATTTGGAAATGTTTCTGTCCGGTTTCGAGCCGTCGGAAGCGAAAGTGATAAATGCACTTGAGTATTCGTGGTATGTTGTCATTGGCTGAACACATCACTAGTGTTGAAGCAGAAGGTGCCGTTTTGCAGGAAAAAGCTGTTTGTGGTGAAAGTGGTCTGGCGTGAAAATTAAAGTAACAAAAGCAATAACAAAATAAATTAAATTCTAAAACACACTGCAAGCTGCTGGTCTGGTGGTTAGAGTTTGACTCTTTCCCTGCTGTTTAGATTACTGGTCTGGAATTGAAGATTTATTGCTCCCATCCAAACTCTGAAAACAAATGTGAGTTATTGCCTGGATGAAGATATAAAACATAATATGGTCCTTAAGTGCAGACCGTGAGCAAATTCAACAGGAGGTTCTCTTGTCATTTCTGGCAGGAAATTGGAAAGAGACGAGCTTCAGGACAGTTTAAATGATGCTGGCCCTTCACTGCAGCTCATTGTGTTTCTGACGTGAGATGATTTCTGTTTGTTCCGCAGTTCAGGCTTACCTGATTCAGAGAAGGAGTAGACTCATGGTTCCTGATGGCCTTTCCAAGCTCCATTGCTTTTAATGAATTTCAGTAACATTATCATTAAATAACATGATTGCGATGCAGTTTAAAGTGGTAGTATGGCCGAGCGGTCTAAGGCGCTGGATTAAGGCTCCAGTCTCTGCGGAGGCATGGGTTCGAATCCCACCGCTGCCAAAGTGGTTTTAAGTTCTGGTCATTGAGTGCAGGAGTGTGTGCGGTGTCATTTTCGTCAGGAACAACGAGCAGAGACATTACTAACTTAAAAAGTTGCTGGGGGAAAGCAGCGTGTGTGCAAGTGGCTCCTTTCGAGAGCACACACAGGCTGAATTTCTGACTGCCGAGTTAAACAACCTGATGAAGGAGCAGTGCTCCTGAAAGCCTTCAATTACAAATAAACTTGTTGGACTTTAACCTGGTGTTGTGAGAATTCTTACTGTACCCACTCCAGTCCAACACCGGCATCTTTGCATCATGATATAAATGACAGGATTCCAAACAGTCAGACTATTCCCTGATGTGGAGATGCCGGCGTTGGACTGGGGTAAACACAGTAAGAAGTCTCACCTTGTTGGAGGTTTCATTAATTACACATCACTGGTGTTGAACCAGAAGGCGCCATTTTGCAGGAGAAAGCTATTTGTGGTGAACGTGGCGTAAAAATTAAAGTAACGAAAGCAGCGTGGATAAATTAAATTCTAAAACAGGGTGTAAGCTGCTGGTCTGGTGACTCTTTCCCTGTTGTTTAGATTACTGGTCTGGAATTGAAGATTTATTGCTCCCATCCAAACTCTGAAAACAAATGTGAGTTATTGCCTTGACGAAGATACAAAACATAAATTCGCCTCGTGTCCTTAAGTGCAGACCGTGAGCAAATTCAACAGGAGGTTCTCTTGTCATTTCTGGCAGGAAATTGGGAAGCAACGAGCTTAAGGACAGTTTAAATGATGCCGGTCCTTCACTGCAGCTCATTGTGTTTCTGACGTGAGATGATTCCTGTTTGTTACGCAGTTCAGACTTACCTGAATCAGTGAAGGAGCAGGCTCATGCTTCCTGATGGCCTTTCCAAACTCCATTGCTTTCAATGAATTTCAGTAACATTATCATTAAATAACATGATTGCGATGCAGTTTAACGTGGTAGCGTGGCCGAGCGGTCTAAGGCGCTGGATTAAGGCTCCAGTCTCTGCGGAGGCGTGGGTTCGAATCCCACCGCTGCCAAAATGGATTTGAGTTTTGGTCTAACAGCTCAGATTGAATGCAGGAGTGCGTGCGGTGTCGTTTTCGTCATGAACAACGAGCAGAGACATCACCAATTTAAAACGTTGCTGGGGTAAAGCAGCGTGTGCGCAAGTGGCTCCTTTCGAGAGCACACACAGGCTGAATTTCTGACTGCCGAGTTAAACAACCTGATGAAGGAGCAGTGCTCCTGAAAGCTCGCAATTCCAAATAAGCTTGTTGGACTTCAATCTGGTGTTGTGAGAATTCTTACTGTAACCACTCCAGTCCAACGCCGGCATCATGATATAAATAACAGGATTACAAACAGTGAGACTGTATTCCCTGCCCAGGAATTAAGGTGATGGACTTGAATTTACTAACTGAAGTTCACATCCTATCATGGACACGTCCCATCATTCCTCGTTCGAACCAGATATTTTCAGAATTAACCTGGCTCTTGTGATAACCACCGAACTACAGAAACATGGTGATGACCTCAAGGCAAGCAGATCCGGTTTACTGGAGAAACAACTAGACTGGCTCCAGAAGCCCATCTTTTGCCCACAGCAATTGCTATGACATTGTCTCTGCTGATTTTTCCTGTCAGATTGAATCCTGATACTTCCTACTGCATTAAAGTTTCGTAATAACATGTTTGAGAAAAAGTATTCATGACGTTTAAAGCAAATCAACTGAACATCTGAAATTTGCGGCATTTGATCACTTTCCCCCACAAATGCTGCTGCCTCGAATTCAATGCCTCAGAACACTCACCAACGGTTTTAACAGAGGTGATCCCTATCAGATCTGGTGCTGCAGGGAACGGAATTAATGGAGTAGGATTGGCTCCCATGTCCCATGGAGTCTCCTCCACAATTTAAGGAGATCATGACGAATCCCAGGAATCAACATCAATTTCCAAACGTATCCTGATGGCTCTTCATTCCCTTAGATTCCAAAAACATCGCTCTTTATAGAAATCTTAGAAACCCGACAGTGCAGAAAGAGGCCAGTCGGCCCATCAAGTCTTCACCGACCACAATCACACCCAGGCCCTACCCCCATTATCCCTACATATTTGCCCACTAATCCCTCTCGCCTACGTATCCCATGACACTAACCTAACTCGCACATCTTTGGACTGTGGGAGGAAACGGGAGCACCCGGGGGAAACCCACGCAGACACGAGGAGAGCGCGCAAATTCCACACATACAGTGACCCAAGCCGGGAATCGAACCCAGGTCCCTGGCGCTGTGAAGCAGCAGTGCCAACCACTGTACGACCGTGCCGCCACTGCTCAGATGTTCCAGCATTGCCTGTTTTTGTTTCAGATTCCAGCATCCGCAGTATTTTGCTTTTACCGCCACCATTTACATTCCCTTTGATTTTTTTTTTCCATCACAACTTTGTCAACTCTTACCCACGGCTCCCACCCTCACCCCCCGCATCTCTCACACTTAAAGTATCAATCTCGTCCTCTTTTCCTGTCTTCAGCATTGATGACTGACCATACAGATTTGAAATGTTGGCTCTATTCTCTCTCCAAAGATGCCGTCATGTCTGTTGAGATTTTCGAGCATTTTAAGTTTTTCTTTTAAGTTCCAGAATCTGCAGTAATTTGCTGTTGACTGAAGGAGTCATTCGTGTTCGATCTCAACATGAGTTTTTTTTCCCCCCCAAACCTTTCTCGAGTATTTGAAAAACGCTGAAATGTATCGGTCAGATTAAAATGTTTGCTCGCATCTTCCCTGGTGGTCCAGTGGTTAGGATTTGGCGCTTTCACCGCCGCGGCCCGGGTTCGATTCCCGGTCAGGGAATGTATACTTTATAGCTGCCGACCAGCGCATGATTTAGGAGGGGCTGAAATTACTTCCTGATCGATAACAGGAATGATCATTGTGCCAGTTTGAGCTCCGTGGAGAAACAAAATAAACCCATTTGCACAATCCCGTCAATTGTCCCCGGCAATTTTTCACGACATTCCCCTTGCTGCTTCCTCCTGTCAAAATGAATAATGATGCATTCTGCTCCACTAAATTTCACTGTTGTTCACCACATTCACAGATCATTCGTAACCTCTGTGGCTTCTTGTGGTAAATCTGCTGAACAACATCAGAGATTTGTATCTCATTGTTCATCATTACTGTCTCCATTGCTTCATTCCAGGTCACTGTCGCTACAGACATCGTCACACAGTCATTCTACCTTCTGCAGCAAATGATATACTCTTCCTTTGCTTTCAGATACTTTCACCTCCAGAAACTGATTACACGCTCAGTAAAATGTTCTGTTTAGTTGACAGTTTATCATCAATCCCGGGCCTTGGCGGTGAAAGCATTGACTCTGAACGACTTGACCACCCGGCCTCCACCATCACCAGCGAAATCTTGCCTTATCCATCACTCCTTGTTTCATTGAATCATCCTCCCTTGCTTTATATCACAGAACATCCGTTTTGTTCTTTTCACAGGTTGATTCATGGCGTTACCATCAGAAAATGTTGGAAATACTCGGCAGGTCAGTTAATGTTTCGTGGCAAATGCGTGATTATTTCTGAAAGCTGAATTACTCTGAAATTGAAAACATTTGGAAATGTTTCTGTAAAGGTGAAATACTGCTCAGGCTGGAACCTGAAACACAAAAAAAAGTACTTGAAAATCTCAGCAGGTCTGGCAGCAGTTGTGAAGAGAGAACAGAGCCAGTGTGTCGAATCAGGAAATCTGATGAAGGGTCATCCAGATTTGAAACATTTGTTTCCTCACAGAGGCTGTCAATCCGGCTGAGATTTTCCACCATTTTCTATTCCTCTTTAATAAGTTTCTGCTCAGGATTGAACCAGGACATTTGCATGTGTACGGCGACCGTGATAAGTACCACACTACAGAAACGCTGCGATGCAATGATGTAAGGAAACTGGCTCCACAAACACGTCAATTACCGACAGCAATTTATATTTGTATTGTGTCTGCTGGTAACTCCTGTTAAAATGTTTAGCAATACATTCTACTGCGTAGAATTCGTGTGATAACATGCACGACCTACCTTGCATTAAATTGATCGTTCTCTACACCCAAACTATGGCTGTAACCGTACATTCTGCACTCTCTCGTTTCCTTCTCGATAAATGATATGCTTTGGCTGTGTAGCGCGCAAGAAAAATACTTTCCGCTGTATGCTAATGCATGTGACAATAATAAATCAAATCAAAGTTACTCCATGAAGTTAATTATTTGAACATTTAGCAGTGATGGGCTTCGATCACGCGCTTTAAGTAACGCGACTACCTTGAATTCAGGACCTGAGACTTCAATGCTGTCAGCAGAATCCATTGGTACCGGAACTGATATTGACAGTGAACAGAATCAATGAATGAAAACTGGACTACATGTCCCATTGAGCCTCCTGCACGACAAAAACAAGGCAGATCCGCAACATCAACCCCAATTTCCCAGCTTATCCCAATAGGTCTTCATTCCCTACGATTCCAAAATCACTCCAACTCAACCTTCAATATCCTCATCGACTGAGGATCCACGCACCTCTGGGCAGCTGCAGAATTCTAAAGATACACAAGCCTTTGGGAGAAGAAATGTCTCCTTACCTCAGTCATAAATGGCTGACACATGATCCAGAGAATGTAGGTCCAGAGTGCCTGACCGAGACACATGTCGCCATTCTAACCCACTTACCCTCACACATTTACCATGGCTCATCCATCTGACTGACATCAACTGCACCGTCAGTGAGAGAGTGAAAGCAGAAATATGACTGTGGCGAGTTTACTGAGCGCATTTTCTTTCCAATAATTGGTTTAAAAAAATAATATTTTGTTGGATCCACATTCAATTCATATTCAACAACGAAATACAATCTGGGAACTTTCAAGCAGTAAATTTCGATCATGTTCGACCCTGTTTCGAATCGGAGAGCCTATCCTACATGATAAGCCTCACACTATAGAAACTCTGCTCATGACCAATGTGACCGGCCTAGGATATCAAACCGTGCAGTCAGATTGCAATTTAGAACCTTGCGTGGGTCCTTAATTATGCTGGCTGCTTTGCCGAGGCAGCGGGAAGAGCCAATGGATGGGAGGCAAGTTTGCGTGATGAACTGACCTACGTTCACGACCCTTTGTGGTTCCTTGCGGTCCTGGGCAGAGCAGGAGCCATACCAAGATGTGATACAACCAGAAAGAATGCTTTCCATGGTGCATCTTCAAAAGTAGGTGAGAGTCGTAGCTGACATGCCAAATTTCCTTAGTCTTCTGAGAAAGTAGAGGCGTTGGTTAGCTTTCTTAACTATAGTGTCAGCATAGGACGACCAGGGCAGGTTGTTGGTGATCTGGAGACCTAAAAACTTGAAGCTCTCGACCCTTTCTACTTCGTCGCCGTTGATGTAGACAGGGGCAATTTCTCCTCTACGCTTCCTGAGGTCGATGACAATCTCATTCGTTTTGTTGACATTGAGGGAGAGATTATTGTCGCCGCGCCAATTTCATCAGATTCTCTATCTCATTCTTGTACTCTGTCTCGTCATTGTTTGAGATCAGACCCACTACGGTGGTGTCGCCAGCAAACTTGAAAATCGAATTGGAGGGGAATTTGGCCACACAGTCATGGGTATATCAGGACTGTAGTAGGGGGCTGAGAACACAACTTTGTTGGGCACCGGTGTTGAGGATGACCGTGGAGGAGGTGCTGTTGCCTTTCCTTACTGATTGTGTGCTGTGGGTTAGGAAGTTCAGGATCCAGTCGCAGAGGGAGTAGCCGAGGTCCAGGCCATGGAGTTTGGAGATGAGTTTCGTCGGAATAAGGCTGAGCTGCCGTCAATAAATAGGAGTCTGACATAGGCATCTTTGTTATCTAGGTGTGCCAGGGTTGAGTGCAGGGCCAGGGAGATGGTGTCTGCTGTGGACCTGTTGCGGCGGTAGACGAACCGTAGTGGATCCAGGCAGTCCTGGAGGCCGGAATTGATTCGTGCTATGACTAGCCTTTCGAAGCACTTTACAATGATGGATGTCAGAGCCACCAGACGGTATTCATTAAGGCACGCTGCTTGGATTTTCTTTGGTACTGGGATGATGGTTGTCTTCTTGAAGCAGAAGTAAAGAGAGGTTGAAGATGTCTGCGAATACCCCCGCCAGCTGATCCACGCAGGATCTGAGTTCACATCTGGGTACCCCATCCGGGACAGTCGCTTTCCGTGGGTTGAACTTCGAGAAAGCTGCTCCGACATCTGCAATGATGACCTCAGATACAGTTTCATCCAAGGCTCCCAGGGTGGAGGGAACGCATCGTTTCTGTCATGTAGTGATTACACATTCACCGAATCAAAGATTCCCTGCTGGAAAGCGGGCGGAAGTATACTTTTAACCTCAGAGTGAGGAAACGTGCAATAATTCACGTTTATTGCTGAATATTAACTGAATACTGTATCTTATACTGTGTTACACTTCCCCTTCCCAGTTCTGTATTCAAACCCGACAGAACATTTTTCACAGACTCTCCTTTCCAACTCTGAATGTTCAGAAAGCTTCCCTCAAACCTGCACAGTCCTGCTGATTGCTGTTGATGTGTTTGTGATTATTAAAGGCTCCTGCAGCACCACTTCCGTTAATAACAGTCACGCGAATCCACGTTTCAGATGGGGAAACAAACCCAACAATGATTCTCTCTTCTCCGGCTCCACATTGAGTGAGACAGGGACAAGCAGCAGGGTTTTAACCCGCAGTCTCCAATCACCCGCTGACAGCAGAAAGGCGCGACTGCAGATGCACCTGTACTTGTTTTAAACTCAGAGTGAGGATTTATTGTTGAAAATTAACTCAACACTGCATGTTACATTTCCCCATCCATCTGTGCACACGCAAACGCAATATTTTTCACTGACTCCCGTTTCCAGCTCTGACTGTTCAGAAAGCTTCTCTCAAACCTGCACATTCCGGCTCTTCCTTTCGTTCGTTGAACAGAAGCACCACTGATCAGCATTTATTGCCCATCCCCAGTTGAGGGACAACCACTTTGCTGTGGCACTGGAGTCATGTGTTGGCCAGACCATCTAACAACAGCAGATTTCCTTCCCCGACGAACTTTAGTGAATCATGATTTTTAGCAACAATGGATGTTGATTCATGGTCATCAGTGGATTTTTATTCCAATCTTATTTATTGTATTCAAACTCCACCAGCTGTCCTGGCCGTTCCCAGAATATTAGTTGGTCGAGGGATCACACCACTCGACGATCGTCTCACCTAAAACAACTGCTCCAGGTGAGGCTCGAACTCACAACCTCGGCATAGCTCGCTGGCTGCACTGCTGTATAAGTACCGCGCGCTAACCGATTGCGCCACTGGAGCACGGCGTTTCGCTTACTTGTGTCAGATTATTAAAGGCTGCAGCAGCGTTACCTCCGTTAATAACAGTTATTCGAGGCCACATTTCAAACAGGGAAACAAATCCATCGCTGATTTTTTCCCCCCGGCTCCACAGTGAGTGAGACAGGGAGAAGCAGCAGGATTATATCCCGCAGTCTCCAATCGCCAGCAGAAAGCAGCGATTGCAGCTTCAATCAGCGGGTTACTGCCCATTCCTGGGACACAAGGTCCAATTCCGTTCAAACCTCACCATAAACCGAACACAAGCTCAGCAAAACGCAAATAGATCATGTCCGGCTCACTGAACCTTCGAGAAGCATTTACACAACACCCGAGTGATTCACAAACAAAATTCACACCAACTTTCCAAAACTTTTCATTGAAAAATTCCGCCATTTGGTTGAAAAACTGAGTGTTGTGGATCTGGAAATGAGCACCATGGGATTTGTGTTACGCAGTGACTTGTTTCCCATGGTTAGCCCTAGGTTTGCAATTCCATTTGTGTGACATATTGAAGCGAATCTTATATCAAAATTAGGAGAAAACAAGGGAAATATTAAATCTTGGAACAAATCGTGAGGGAAATGGATCAAAATATTTGGGAGGAGGTGCAGCTGAGAATGGTGTTATTGATGATTGAGTGGAAAGTATTGGATCGCTGGGCTCCCGGTTTTCAGTTCCCTTCCCTCGTGTTGAATTCCTCCCTGTGATAAGAGACATGGATTCATTTTACCTGCGCGTTCATATGAGAAAGGGAATAACCAACACACTACTGCAGTGCTGCGGGATCAACGGAACTAAAGAGGCTTCTATAGAATTGTAAACAGTGCGGTCATGCTGCAGTTCTGGAACAGGCTTTGCAGAAATAGAATTGTGGTCATTGACACACTAGTTTAGAATACATTTAACAGTTGTTACTGCCGTATCTGTGGCGCAATTGGTCAGCGCGTTCGACTGTTAACCGAAAGGTTGCTGATTCGAGGCCATCCAAAGGCGGAATTTTACTATTTTCTCACCATCAGCATTCATAGGCAAACAGTTGCGTGTTAGCAATGAGTTTGTGGGCGTCAATAAAAATAGTTTTCAATTGTTACCGGCTGTACTGTTATCTGGTGTTACCAACATTATTCAATGACGATTGACTTCAAACATATTACATACAACATTATATACATGCTTCCATTATTCCATTAAACTTAAAAATTACAATCGAAACATGAACTTGTGGCCGAGCATTTGTTCCAATTCCATATCCCTGCTTCCATTCATTCCTGGATAGATCATAAATCTGTCTAACCCAGAGTGAAATGTGTTCAATGATGGAGCCTCAGAACCCTCTGGCTCGAGAATTCCGAAGATTCACGAGGCTTTGAGTGAAGCAAATTCTCCTCATCGCACTCCTAAATCATCAGCGCCTTATCCTGAGATTGTGCTCCCGTGTTTTAGATTCCTGGATCAGGAAAAAATAATGCCTCAGCTTTTCAATGGTACCTATTCTTTCTCGTTAAAGCTGTTGAGATTTTCAAGCATTTTCTGTTTTTGATTCAGATTCCAGCATCATCAGATTTTGCTTTTATTCTGTCTAAAATGCGGGGATCCAATCTGCGCACACTACTCCAAATGTGGCCTCAACAAAACCCTGAATTACTGTAGCAAGATACAAACACTTCAAAACTTAACTCCGTGCTCAAGGCTGGAAGGAGAGCGTGACAGTGGATAATTCGCACTGTGTACATTCCTGCAATAAGTAACTGGATCAGGAAGATGAGATATCTGTGTCTCTTTGTACTGTCATCTCTAAACTCCATCTCCTCTCAATGCCGTGTGTCATACATTCGCTTTCCCTGCTTTCCAGTTCAAGCTCGGGTTCACCAACTGTCTGCGTCTTTATCAAGCAGCTAATTGACCCTGGGAGCTGGATAGCCAGAGGGAGCTGGATGTGAGGCAGCGACAGAAACAGGAAGAGACGCGACATGACAGTGTTTCGTAAATGACTTGTGTCAGTTGCTCTCCGTGATGAATGCCTGCAGCGTGTTACCTTGTAAGCTTCACAGGAGCCACAGTGATGAGGTTGGTTGGTTTTGGAAACTGAAAGTGTCACATGAACAACTTGCGGGACTATTTCACCTCACTGTCGATTTCATGTTCCAGCTAACAGGAACAGCTGTTTTCATTGGCTGATGCTGTCACTTGTGTTCGATCTAAGCATAACAATTTAAAAGAGAAACTTGTTTTTGGTGAATAAAAAGTCTGAAATAAAAATAGAATGCAGTTGGCTCATGGATAAATTAGTTGTTTAAAAAACTTGTATCAAATTCCCTGATGGCTGGGATTCGGCACTCTCACCGCCGTGGCCTGGGTTCGATCCCCGGTGTGACAATTCTGCGTTACTTCGTGGTCAGCACCAGCTCTGTCGGAATCAGTGTTAGGGATATTTTCTGTTCTGCGTCTAAATTGGAAATGTCACAGGTAAAGAACAAAAAAAAGAGAGCGATTGGCTGCAAAGCGCTGACGATAGAAATGCTGATTCGGTTAAGATCTGGTTGTTAATGGCGTAAATTTTATCATTTCTACTGACACAAATATCTCGCAGGTCTGTGTACCAATCTCGGGCGCTCAATGACAAGGAAAACTTTAATTGAATTCAACAGTAAACTCTCCGACCTCCAGTGAAGTGGAGGCAGTTTTCACTCAGAAAGCAGTAACTATGAGATCAACAGCGCGGGATGGAGAGAGACTCAGTTTGAGCGGTGACACTGCGGGAGGAATGGAGAACTGTAGTTCACCCAGAAAAGCAGCAAAGTTCAAAAACAATGGCGCTCAACGTGGGGCTGGAACCCACGATCCATTGACGTGATAAATTAATGTTGTTCAGCAGAATTACCACAAAATGGTTTATCACAAATTGATACCAAAACTGCTCTTTGAATGCAATAACATTGAATGCAGTAGAAAGCGCGGCACGTGGCACAGCCGATGCCTCACAGCACCAGGTGGTCAGGTTAAATTTATCGGGTCACTGTCTGTGCGGAGTTTGCACGTTCGCCCAGTGTCTGCGGGTGCTCCGGTTTCCTTTCTAAGGATGTGTAGGTTAGGTTGATTGGTCATGCTAAATTGACCCTGGTGTCAGCTGGAATAGCACGGTAAATATGTGGGTTTACGGGAATGTGCCGAACGGCCTCCTTCTGTTCTGTAGGGATTAAATGAGAATATATCATTATTCATTTGACTGGAGGATCCAAAAGAGGCAAGGCAAATAAAAGTGCTGTGGGTATTCGACGGGATTGTGGAATGGGACGGATTTTTCGCTCTGCTGTTGAAACTGGCAGTGATATCACTCGTTTTCGATCTGGAAGTAATTCCATCTGAGCTTAAATCATGTGCTGCAAGAAAACAATAAATCTTCATTCCCTGACCGGGAATCGTACCAGGGTCACGACAACAAAAGCGCCGAATCCGAACCACGAGGGAAACCACCTGCACGAATGTTAATCTCACCTATCCATGCGAACGTGGCGCTTTGCATCGCTGTTAGCATTTTTTTGTAAATCAGAAACAAGTCTGTCTGTCAAGTGCCTCTTGATAAAAACACATTTACTGCGGATGCTGGAATCTGAAACAAGAACAGAAAATGCTGAAAAATCTCAACAGGTCTGAAAGCACCTGCGAAGAGAGAATAAAGCTAACGTTCAAAGTCTGGATGCCGCTTCGTCGGGGCTGAAGACAAAAAACTTTGGACGAGATTTATGCTGTAATGATGAGGGATATGGGTGTGGGGTGGGTGACAAAGGTGTCACATATAAATACAAAACCAAAGGGAATTTAAATGGTAGTGACAATGGATAAGAAGGGTGCTGCTTGCTGCCTATTAAGAGATCAGAATGTGGAAATGGCAGGACAAAGGAAATGTAAGAGATGGCCCGAGTGGGGAGGAGGGAGAGGGGGCAACAAGATGGAAAGTGAGATTTTAAATTGACAATGCAAAAAAAAGGATATTAAAACATAAATATATGTATAAAAGAAGAAAGAAAATAATAAAAATAAAAAAATAAGATAAAATGAAATAAAACAAAAGAGAGGGAAATGAGGTGAAGATGGAGAAGAGGAGATGCTCTGAAATTGTTGAACACAATATTAAATCCGGAACACAGTCAGTGCCGAATCGGGAAATCGGGTGATGTTCCTCCAGTTTGCATTGACGTGCCTCTTGATGCCTTTGTTTATTGCCCCTTCCGTCACATTACTGATGATCAAGAGTAGACTGGTGGTAATTGGCAGCGTTGGATTTGACCTGATTTTAGTAAATCGGACAATATTGGGCAAATTGTATCATTGGCGGTTAGTTGCTTATGTTGTAACCGAGTAACAGCTTAGCTAAGGTGGCCGCAAGTTCTGAAGCGCAATTCTTCAGCACCATTGCCAGAATATTTTTCAGGGCCATAGAATTTGCTCTTTCCAATGCCTTCAAGTTTTTTTTCCTGAAATCATATGGAATAGTGAAGTGTATCTGTTCCATTCGGTATCTACCCACTCTGGCTCTTTCTTTCTCACTATAGATCTGCCTCAGTCCTTTCCTCTCTCAGTCTAACTATCCATTTCCCTCTTTTGTTTTTGTTCCTCCTATTCTCTCCCTGTCTGGGTGGAATCAAGTTTAATTGAATTGAATCCTGAAATGAGGCGGTTGTTGAGCTGGGGTTGATTTTTATGGCGGAGGAGACTCAAAGGGACATGTGATCTAATCCAACTCCATTGATTCTGTTCACTGCCAATACTAGTTCTGACAGCAATGACTTCTGTTGGTGTCGTTGATAGGAAGTTTAAGGCACTAAATTTAGGATCGCGACATTTGTGGAGGAGTGTGATCAAATTCTCCCAATGTCAGATTTCACTTAAATTACTTTAAACGTTACGAACTTTGATCAAACATGTGATTATTAAAGTTGAATGCAGTAGAATGCGTCATCATTCATTTTGATTAGATAAACCAGCAGAGAGAATATAAAGTGACCAACTGACGGGGCTTGTGGAACGAGTTTAGTTGCTCCACAAGTAAACCGGATCTGCTTCAAGTCATGCATCACAAAGTTTCTGTAGTGCAGTAGTTACGACGTTTGCGTCACACGCGTCAAAGTCCCCGGGTCAAGACCGAGCAAAAACATTTCTAAATGGGTTCATTTCAAATGATTCGGATTGATTCTTGTTTTTCACGAAACATTGATTGAGCAGTTGAGGTCTTGTGGCATTTAAGATGGGAATCACTCAGTAAAGAAATTAAAAGGGAAGGTCTGTGATAGACAGCATAACAGGTTGGATTAACTGACACAAGGAATGATGGACAAGGGCAACATTGGGTGGTTCCCATTATTTTTGCTGCTTTTATGGGTGAACTCCAGCTCTCCATTCCTTCGGCAATTTCACCGCTCAAACTGATACTTTCTCCATCCCGCTTTGTTAATCCCACAGTTACTTCTTTCTGAACGAAAACTGCTTGCAATCAGTCGAAGTCAAATAGTTTTGTGCGTCATTTAGGGAGAAGTTTTCTTATCATTTAGCCCGATATTTTTATCCAGAAATGAGTGAAACTTGTGCCAATGCAAACGGTTAAATCTGACACATTACCACCATCTCCATCGTCAGCGCTTTTCATCCTATCTCTGTCCTTCACTATCTGTGTTGTTTTTGCCCTTTTGTCCATGTGACATTTCCAACTCGGAAGCAAAACTACAAACCTCTCTCCACCGTTTCTGGCAGAGCTGCTTTGGACCAGGAAGTATTACGGTTTGTTTATCAAAAACATTAAATCTTAGTGCATCGAAGCCAGCCTGTAACCCCGAAAGCACCGAACACTAGCCACTAGACGAGCAGGATGTAATTTTCCTGATTCTCGCAGTCACGGATTACAGGAATGTGCACAGTGCCAATTAAACACAGTCACCCACTCCTTCCAGTCTGTTAAGATATGACATTGTTCATATTTTCACACGAGCTTCCAGTGTGACCAAAGCAGAGCTATGACAAGCTGTTGTTGTTCAGAATTTTTACCACACTCAGGTTTATAACATTTCGATGCCAACATTCCTCGAACGTGGTGCGCTACAGTGAAATTTAATGCAGTTCAAGGTACTTACTCCTTTTTTTCAGGAGAAATCAGCAAGGGCAAAGTAAATATGAATTGCTGTGGGTTTTTGATGGGATTGTGCATTGGGGCTGATATTTCTCTCTGCTGTTCAAATTGGCACAGGTATTGAACGACCATTTTCAGCCTGCAGTCGTGTGTGGGGTTCCTTGGTGTAATGGTGAGCACTCCAGCAATCCGAGTTCAAAACTCGGAGAAGCCTTGCTTTAATTTGCAAATGGAGATGATTGATTTGCTGAATGACATTTTGTTTAAAGTTCTCACGAAGTACGAATCGAGAGGACAATTTGTCAGCCAGTTCAACTGCTATTACAATGCACGTTGCTGAGCCTCTGGTGCCAGGTGCCTGCAACATCAGTGTTTTTCATCGTTTCGCTGCTCTTTAACTCCCCTGTTGAAAAAAAGAAGCAGTTGGTGTCACACAATAACAATTTGACTGGAGTCTGGCAATTATTGAGCAAGTGTGTGTGCGTGTGTGCGTGTGTGTCTGTGTGCCTGTGTGCCTGTGTGTCTTTGTGCATGCGTGTGTGAGAGAGAGAGAGTGTGTAGGTGTGTGTGTGTGTGTGTGTGTGTGTGTGTGTGTGTGTGTGTGTGTTTTCGGATAAAAGTCTTCCATCAGAGTGCTGTTCATTCAATGGGTGACGGATCACACTCTGGCCTCTCGCCTCCTAACTTTTGTTTAAATTGGGACAGATAACAGAGTGAATTACACCTCCAGGTGGACACAAAGCCCACTGTAGCTTCCCCGACTCTCAGCGCTTTGTATTCTTGAGCAATCGTTTTCTGGGGCTGATGCACTGACGCCAAGAGAGTCATTCGCTGCAACAACTGCAACTTGCACATTGCTGTGTCTCTGGCGAAAGATCCCTGCATCAGCAATGTTTCTTTTCATCTTTCGCTGCTTTTCAAATCATCTGTTGAAAGAAAGGAGCAGTTGGTGTCACACAACAACAACAATTCGACTGGAGATTGGCAATTACTGCGCAAGTGTGTGTGTGTGTGCGTGCGTGTGTTTTGGGAGAAAGACCTAGTGTCATAGGTCAGAGTGCTATCATTTCCATGGCGTAAAGCTTCGCAATTTGGACTCTCGCCGTCCCACCTCTTGTTTAAATTGGGACAGATGAGTGAGTGAATGGCACACGTAGGTGGATCCCCGACAAAATATATATTGAATTAGTAACATCTTTTGAAATGATTAATCCTCATTATGTTTCATTTCATGTCAAACAGGGTGACACATCCTTGTACCTTATTATTTAAAACCTCAGTCCTTTGACGATGTAAACAGGTCAAGTTCAGTCAAAGAAAACGAATCCACATTGAACTAGAAAAAAAGACACTGAAGTTACTGCAAACCCCACCTCAAAACAGAAAATATTGGAAACAGCAGGTCAAACAGCGTCTATGGTGAGGGAAATAGAATGAATGGTTCGGGTCGCTGATGTTTTATCCAAACTGGAAGAAGTTAGATGTTTAATGGTTTACGAGCAAATACAGAGTGAGGGAAAATAGAGGGCGAGAACTCTATTTATGATCTTGTGATAGGATGTAAGGCTGGAGTGATTGAAGGACAATGAGGATGATTATTGTTCCCACTGACATAATCTTCCAGATCTTGCTTTAAAGCTTGCGCAAAATGAAAAGAAATTTGCTCTCTGAGTTAAGGACTAAACTCTTCGACTGCCCGGGCAGCAGAGATAGCTTTAACTCAGGAAGCAGTGATGGTGAGATTAGTAGGGCGGCATGGTGGGACAGTGGTCTGCACTGCTGCCTCACAGGGACTGGGACCCGAGTTGGATTCCCAGTTTGGGTAACTATCTGTGTGGAGTTTGCACGTTCTTCCAGTGGCTGCGTGGGTTTTCTCCCACAGTCGGAAAGATGTGCTGGTGAGGCGCATTGACCCGAGTGGGCGCTGGAGTGTGGCGGGACGGTGAATTTCATAGTAAATTGCAGTGTTAATGTAAGCCTTACTTGTGACTAATAAAACAAAGCGGGATGGAGAAAGACTCAGTTTGAACGGTGACACTGCCAAGACTTCACCAACGAAAGCAGCAAACACAGCATAGCCCAGGGTGGGGCTCGAACCCACGACCCTGAGCTTAAGAGTCTCATACTCCACCAACTGACCTCGAGGGACACATATCAGAACTGGCACTTAATATTCTAAAATGCGTGGAGACAAATATGGCTTTGCCATCTGGTGTCTCAGCTTGTTCTGATTACAATGTTTACAATTAAGCAACCTTACGAATGCTTGAGGTTAGAATGCATTCCTCGCTATCATCAATAATTTCAGTCACACCTTCCACTTCTTAGTTTCACCTCCTTCCAAAAATTGCAAACTTCTCTTACACCTTTCACCTTAACATTTTTGATGTAAATACTCAAAACAGGTGGGGAAACAGCGTCTCAGTCTGTCCGAAGTCAAACTGCCGCCCAATTTTCAGACTTTTCAATCTAATTAAGTGAATGTCCGCAAGGATTGTCACCTTTTGAAAATGTCTGGATTCTCTGTGAGTGTGTCGTGCGCACAAAAGCATTGCAGTGTGTGCTCAGGTTCTCAAATCATATCCCATGTGAACCAATGCCGCCATGACACGGGAATAAAACCAACAAAATTCACGACCTACCCATTACAAAACAAGGATTTGAACCCGGGACCTCCAGCAAGCTTGTGGATTTTAACACCCAAAGTGAGAACATCCCTAGACCAACAAGCCATCGTTAAAAAAGTGCATCAATTAAATATATATTCTATTGCCATCTAAAAGCGGATCAGACATGTGCACTGAAATGTGGCAATGTTGGAAAAACTCAGGAAGTCAGATAGCGTCTGTGCACAGGGAAACAAAGATAAACTTTCACCTCCATGACCTTTCATTAACATTGGGAATGTTTAGAGATGTTGGAAGTTTAAAACAAATGAAATCCTGCAGGGAGGAAACATAACAACATCTGGTAGGGTGGAAGCCTGGACAAAATGAATGAGGGAAACAGAGAATGACAGAATGATTACACCACAGAATTAGACGATTACAAAGTTATTTGCATGACTCACATGCGTTGTGGGTGAAGGGGAACCAGAGGACGTACTGTACATATATTTCAACAGAACCACAGTGATGAGGTTGGTGGGCTTGAAAATTGATCGTTACGCCAAGAAACATAGGAATTGGGAGCAGATGCAGTAAAATTCAGCCCTTTGGTCCTGCTCCGCCATTCAATCAGATCATGGTTGATCTCTCTTTGATCTGAAATTTATCTCCCACCGGTTCTCTATACCCCTTTGATGCGTTTTTCTACATCAGAAATATATCTATCCCTTCTTGAAATCATTCAATGATTCAGGCTCCACCGCGCTATGGGGCAGCGACTTCCATCAATTCACCACCCTTTGCGAGAAGTTGTTCTTCCCCATTTCAGTTTTAAATCCACGGGCTTTCAAACTATACACGTGACCTCTTGTTCTTGATTTCCCCATAAGAAGAAGCTTTTGGTCTACCTTTTCTTTATCAATCCATTTAGAATTTTATATACCTCTATCAGATCCCCTCCTCATCCTTCTAAACTTTGGCATTTTGTGGGAACATTTCACCTCACTGTCAATTCCATGACCCAGCGAACTCAATCCGTGTTGTCATTGGCTGAAGGAAGCAATTATGTTCCATCCAAACAGGACATTTTGAAGGAGAAACGTGTCACAAGTGAAAAAAGATCTGAGAGGAAAATAATGAGCAAAGGGACATGTGTGAAGTCAGTTTGAAAAACACAGTTCACCGGTTTCCATGGTAGTCCAGTGGCTCATGTTCAACACTCTCCTTGTGATGTCTGGTTTCAATTCCCGCTTTGAAAAAGAAGACTATTTGCTCTCAGCAAACCATTAATAATGATCTGATTTACTCTCTGATCGAAAGCAGATCTACTAGAATCAGCCGAGTGAGGTTTGCAAGTTTGTATCAGAGCTGGAAATTTCACATGTGCGACAGTTCAAGAACAAACACAGAAAGAGGAGGAAAGTGATAGGCTGCAAAAAATTTAGGAAGGGCATAGATAGGGTGAACAGAGGGAAGCATTTTTCCCAGGTCGGAGGTGACGAACACAAGGGGTCACTGGTTCAAGGTGAGGGGGGCAAGGTTCAACACAGATGTCAAGGGGACGTATTTTACACAGATGGTGATGGGGGCATGGAATGCACTGCCAAGCAAGGTGATTGAGGCGGACACGCTGGGATCGTTTAAAACTTATCTAGATAGCCACATGAACAGGCTGGGAATAGAGGGATACAAACAAATGGTCTCGTTGAGCACATGAGTGGCGCAGGCTTGGAGGGCCGAAGGGCCTGTTCCTGTGCTGGAGGCTTGGAGGGCCGAAGGGCCTGTTCCTGTGCTGTATTGTTCTTTGTTCTTTGTACCAACGATTGAGATGTTGTTGCAAGGTAAAATCTGTCTGGTCGTGAGCCAGATTTTACAGTTTATATTGACACTGAATTATGAAACTTTTTCCTCACTCTGCATTGAAAAGCTTTGGGAAATATTTCTGTCCGGTTTCGAACCGTCGGAAGCGAAAGTGATAATTGCACTGGAGTGTTTGTTGTATGTTGTCATTGGCTGAACACATCACTGGCGTTGAAAGAGAGGGCGCCATTTTGCAGGAGAAAGCTGTTTGTGGCGAAAGTGGCATGAAAATTAAAGTAACAAAAGCAGCGTGGATAAATTAAATTCTACAACACGCTGTAAGCTGCTGGCCTGGTGATTAGAGTTTGACGCCTTCGCTGCTGTTTAGGTTACTGGTCTGGAATTGAAGATATATTGCTCTCATCCAAACTGTGAAAACTGTGTGTAATTTCCTGGATGAAGATATAAAACATAATCTCGCCTCGTGCCCTGAAGTGCAGACTCTGTGCAAATTCAACAGGAGGTTCTCTTGTCATTTCTGGCAGGAAATTGGGAAGAGACGAGCTTAAGGACAGTTTAAATGATGCCGGCCCTTCACTGCAGCTCATTGTGTTTCTGACGTGAGATGATTTCTGTTTGTCACGCAGTTCAGGCTTACCTGAATCAGAGAAGCAGTCGGCTCATGCCTCCTGATGGCCGTTCCCACCTCCATTGCTTTTAATGAATTTCAGTAACATTATCATTAAATAACATGATTGCGATGCACTGTAACATGGTAGCGTGGCCGAGCGGTCTAAAGCGCTGGATTAAGGCTCCAGTCTCTATGGGGGCGTGGGTTCGAATCCCACCGCTGCCAAAATGGGTTTGAGTTTTGGTCCTTGCAGCTGCAGTCCAACAGCTCAGATTAAATCCCATGAGTGTTTGTGGTGTCGTTTTCGTTATGAACAACGAGCAGAGACATTACCAACTTTAAAAAGTTGCTGGGGGAAAGCAGCGTGTGTGCAAGTGGCTCCTTTCGAGAGTACACACAGGCTGAATTTCTGACTGCCGAGTTCAACAACCTGATGAAGGAGCAGCGCTCCGAAAGCTCGTAATTCCAAATAAGCCTGTTTGACTTCAGCTGGTGTTGTGAGAATTCTTTCTGTACCCACCCAGTCCAAAGACGGCATCTCCATATCATGATATAAACAACATGATTACAAACAGTGAGACTGTATTCCCGGCCCAGGATTTCAGGTGATGGATTTGAATTTTCTAACTGAAGTTCAAATCCTGTCATGTATGCTTCACATCATTCTGACCAGATATTTACAGAATTAACCTGGCTCCTGTGATAATCACCGCACTATATAAACACGGAGATGGCCTCAGGTCAAGCAGATCCGGTTTACTGGAGAACAACAAGACTGGCTCCAGAAGCTCATCTTTTGCCCACAGCAATTGATATTACATTGCCTCTGCGTGTTCCTCCTGTCAAAATGAATAATGGTACTTCCCACTGTATTAAAGTTTCGTAATAACATGTTCGAGAAAAAGTATTCATGACGTTTAAAGCAAATCAACTGAACACCTGAAATTTGTGGCATTTGACCACTTTCCCCCACAAATGCTATTGCCTCGAATTCAATGCCTCAGAACATTCACCAACGCTTTTAGCGGAAGTGATGGCTGTCAGATCTGGTGCTGCAGGGACCAGAATTAATGGAGTGGGATAGGCTCACATGTCCCATGGAGTCTCTTCCACAATTGAAGGAGATTATGACGAATCCCAGGACTCAACACCAATTTCTAACCCTATCATGATGGCCCTTCATTCCCTTAGGTTCCAAAATTATCTCCATCTGAAACTTCAATATCCTCATTAACTGAGGATCCACAGACCTCTGGCGAAGCGTCATCCAGACTCGAAACTTCGGCTCTTTTCTCTCTCCGTAGATGCTGCCAGACCTACTGAGATGTTCCAGCATTTTCTGTTTTTGTTTCAGTTTCCAGCATCCTCAGTATTTTGCTTTTCCTGCCCCGATTTACATTCCGTTTGTTTCTTTCTTCACAACTTTGTCAACTCTTACCCACTGCTCAAACCCTCACCCGCCTCCCCGCCCCCACCCCCGCATCTCCCATACTTAAAGTATAAATCTCGTCCTCTTTTCCTGTCTTCAGCTTTGATGACTGACCATGCAGATTTGAAATGTTGGCTCTATTCTCTCTCCAGAGATGCCGTCATGCCTGTTGAGATTTTCCAGCATTTTAAGTTTTTCTTTTAAGTTCCAGCATCTGCAGTAATTTGCTGTTGGCTGAAGGAATCATTCGTGTTCCATCAAAACATGAGGGGTTTTTCCCCCAAACCTTTCTCGAGTATTTAAAAAACGCTGCAATGTATCGGTCAGATTAAACCGCTTGCTCGCATCTTCCCTGGTGGTCCAGTGGTTAGGATTTGGCGCTTTCACCGCCGCGGCCCGGGTTCGATTCCCGGTCAGGGAATGTAGAGTTTAAAGCTGCCGACCAGCACATGATTTAGGAGGGGCTGAAATTACTTCCTGATCGAAAATGTGCCATTTTGAGCTCCCTGGAGAAACAAAATAAACCCACTTGCACAATCCCGTCAATTGTCTCCGGCAATTTATGTTCACGTTCCCCTTGCTGCTTCCTCCTGTCAAAATGAATAATAATGCATTCTACCCCAATGAAGCTCACCACATTCACAGATCATTCGTAACCTCTGCGTCTTCTGTAGCTTCTTGTGGTAAATCTGCTGAACAACATCAGAGATTTGTAACTCATTGGTCATCATTACTGTCTCCATTGCTTCATTCCAGGTCACTGTCGCTACAGACATCGTCACGCAGTCATTCTACCTTCTGCAGCAAATGATATACTCTTCCTCTGCTTTCAGATACTTTCACCTCCAGAAACTGATTACATGCTAAGTAAAATGTTCTGTTTAGTTGACAGTTTATCATCAATCCCGGGCCTTGGCGGTGAAAGGATTGACTCTGAACGACTTGACCACCCGGCCTCCGCCATCACCAGCTAAATGTTGCCTTATCCATCACTCCTTGTTTCATTGAATCATCCTGCCTTGCTTTATATCACAGAACATCCGTTTTGTTCTTTTCACAGGTTGATTCATGGCGTTACCATCAGACAATGTTGGAAATACTCGGCAGGTCAGTTAATGTTTCGTGGCAAATGCGTCATTGTTTCTGAAACCTGAATTACTCTGAAATTGAAAACATTTGAAAATGTTTCTGCAAAGGTGAAATACTGCTCATGCTGGAACCTGAAACACAAAAAAAAGTACTTGAAAATCTCAGCAGGTCTGGCAGCATCTATGAAGAGAGAACAGAGCCAGTGTGTCGAATCAGGAAATCTGATGAAGGGTCATCCAGATTTGAAACGTTTGTTTCCTCACAGAGGCTGTCAATCCTGCTGCGAATTTCCACCATTTTCTATTCCTCTCTAATAAGTTTCTGCTCAGGATTGAACCAGGAAACTTACATGTGTACGGCGACCGTGATAAGTACAACACGACAGAAATGCTGCGATGCAATGATGTAAGGAAACTGGCTCCACAAAGACGTCAATTACCTACAGCAATTTATATTTGCATTCTGTCTGCTGGTACCTCCTGTTAAAATGTTTAACGATGCAATCTACTGCGTAGAATTCGTGTGATAACATGCACGACCTACCTTGCATTAAATTGATCTTTCTCTACACCCAAGCTATGACTGTAACAGTACATTCTGCACTCTCTCGTTTCCTTCTCGATGAATGATATGCTTTGGCTGTGTAGCGCGCAAGAAAAATACTTTCCAGTGTATGCTAATGCATGTGACAATAATAAATCAAATCAAAGTTACTCCAGGAAGTTAACTAATTGAACATTTAGCAGTGATGGGCTTCGATCACGCACCTTAACTAATGCTGCTACCCTGAATTCAGGTCCTGAGACTTCAATGCTGTCAGCAGAATCCATTGGTACCGGATCTGATATTGACAGTGAACAGAATCAATGAAAGAAAAAAGGATTACATGTCCCATTGAGCCTCCTCCACGACAGAAACAAGGCAGATCCGCAACCTCAACCCCAATTTCCCAGCTTATCCCAATTGGTTTTCCTTCCCTTAGATTCCAAAATCACTCCAACTCAACCTTCAATATCCTCATCGACTGAGTATCCACGCACCTCTGGGCAGCTGCAGAATTCTAAAGATACACAAGCCTTTGGGAGAAGAAATGTCTCCTTACCTCAGTCATAAATGGCTGACACATGATCCAGAGAATGTAGGTCCAGAGTGCCTGACCGAGACACATGTCGCCATTCTAACCCACTTACCCTCACACATTTACCATGGCTCATCCATCTGACCGACATCAACTGCACCGTGAGTGAGACAGTGAAAGCCGAAATATGACTGTGGCGATTTTACTGAGCGCATTTTCTTTCCAATAATTGTTAAAAAAACAAATTAATATTTTCTGGATCCATTTTCAGTTCATATTCAACAACGAAATACAATCTGGGAACTTTCAAGCAGTAAATTTCGATCATGTTCGACCCTGTTTCGAATCGGAGAGCCTATCCTATCTGATAAGCCTCACATTATAGAAACTCTGCTCATGACCAATGTGACCGGCGGAGGATATCAAACCGTGCAGTCTGATTGCAAAATAGAACCTTGCGTGGGTCCTTAATTATGCTGGCTGCTTTGCCGAGGCAGCGGGAAGTGTAGACAGAGCCAATGGATGGGAGGCAAATTTGCGTGATGAACTGAGCTCCGTACACGACACTTTGTAGTTCCTTGCGGTCCCGGGCAGAGCAGGAGCCATACCAAGATGTGATACAACCAGAAAGAATGCTTTCTATGGTGCATCTGCAAAGGTAAGTGAGAGTCCGAGCTGAGATGTCAAATTTCCTTTGTCTTCTGAGAAAGTAAAGGCGTTGTTTGGCTTTCTTAACTATAGTGTCAGCATGGGGCGACCAGGACAGGTTGTTGGTGATCTGGAGACCTAAAAACATGAAGCTCTCCACCCTTTCTACTTCGTCTCCGTTGATGTAGAGAGGGTCAATTTCTCCTCTGCGCTTCCTGAGGTCGATGACAACCTCATTCGTTTTGTTGACATTGAGGGAGAGATTATTGTCGCCGCGCCAATTTCACCAGATTCTCTATCTCATTCTTGTACTCTGTCTCATCATTGTTTGAGATCAGACTCACTACGGTGGTGTCTTCAGCAAACTTGAAAATCGAATAGGAGGGGAACTTGGCCACACAGTCATGGGTATATCAGGAGTGTAGTAGGGGGTGAGAACACAGCCTTGTGGGGCACCGGTGTTGAGGATGATTGCGGAGGAGGTGCTGTTGCCTAGACTTACTGATTGTGTGCTGTGGGTTAGGAAGTTCAGGATCCAGTCGCAGAGGGAGGAGCCGAGGTCCAGGCCATGGAGTTTGGAGATGAGTTTCGTCGGAATAAGGCTGAGCTGTAGTCAATAAATAGGAGTCTGACATAGGCGTCTTTGTTATCGAGGTGTGCCAGGGTTGAGTGCAGGGCCAGGGAAATTGTGTCTGCTGTGGACCTGTTGCGGCGGTAGACGAACTGTAGTGGATCCAGGCAGTCCTGGAGGCGGGAATTGATTCGTGCTATGACTAGCCTTTCGAAGCACTTCATAATGATGGAAGTCAGAGCCACCAGACGGTATTCATTAAGGCACGCTGCTTGGATTTTCTTTGGTACTGGGATGATGGTTGTCTTCTTGAAGCAGAAGTAAAGAGTGGTTGAAGATGTCTGCGAATACCCCCGCCAGCTGATCCACGCAGGATCTGAGTTCACATCTGGGTACCCCATCCGGGACAGTCGCTTTCCGTGGGTTGAACTTCGAGAAAGCTGCTCCGACATCTGCAATGATGACCTCAGATACAGTTTCATCCAAGGCTCCCAGGTTGGAGGGAACGCATCGTTTCTGTCATGTATTGATTACCACATTCACCTAATCAAAGATTCCCTGTTGGAAAGCGGGCGGAAGTATACTTTTAACCTCAGAGTGAGGAAACGTGCAATAATTCACGTTTATTGCTGAATATTAACTGAATATTGTATCTTATACTGTGTTACACTTCCCCTTCCCCTTCACAGTTCTGTATTCAAACCCGACAGAACATTTTTCACAGACTCTCCTTTCCAACTCTGAATGTTCAGAAAGCTTCCCTCAAACCTGCACAGTCCGGCTGATTGCTGTTGATTTGTTTGTGATTATTAACGGCTCCTGCAGCACCACTTCCGTTAATAACAGTCACGCGAAGCCACGTTTCAGATGGGGAAACAAACCCAACAATGATTCTTTCTTTTCCGGCTTCACATTGAGTGAGACAGGGACAAGCAGCAGGATTTTAACCCGCACTCTCCAATCACCCGCTGACAGCAGAAAGGCGCGACTGCAGATGCACCTGTACGTTGTTTTAAACTCAGAGTGAGAATTTATTGTTGAAAATTAACTCAACAGAGTATTTTACACTGCATGTTACATTTCCCCATCCATCTGTGCACATACAAACGCAATATTTTTCACTGACTCCCGTTTCCAGCTCTGACGGTTCAGAAAGCTTCTCCCAAACCTGCACATTCCCGATCTTCCTTTCGTTCGTTGAACAGAAGCACCGCTGATCAACATTTATTGCCCATCCCAGTTGAGGGGCAACCACTTTGTTGTGGCTGTGGAGTCATGTGTTGGCCAGACCATCTAACAACAGGAGATTTCCTTCCCCAACAGACATTAGTGAATCATGATTTTTAGCAACAACGGATGTTGTTTCAGGGTCATCAGTTATTCCAACCTGATTTATTGTATTCAAACTCCACCAGCTGTCCTGGCCGTCCCCAGAATATCAGCTGGTCGAGGGATCACACCACTGGACGATGGTCTCACCTAGAACATAGAACATAGAACATTACAGCGCAGTACAGGCCCTTCGGCCCTCGATGTTGCGCCGACCAGTGGTACCAATCTAAAGCCCCTCTAATCTACACTATTCCAATATCATCCATATGTTTATCCAATAACCATTTGAATGTTCTTAATGTTGACGAGTCCACTACTGCTGCAGGCAGGGCAGTCCACGCCCTTACTACTCTCTGAGTAAATAACCTACCTCTAACATCTGTCCTATATCTCTCGCCCCTCAATTTAAAGCTATGTCCCCTGGTGCTCGCCAACACCATCCGAGGAAAAAAGCTCTCACTATCCACCCTATCTAATCTTCTGATCATCTTGTATGCCTCTATTAAGTCACCTCTTAACCTTTTTCTCTCTAACGAAAACAACCTCAAGCCTTTCAGCCTTTCCTCATACGAGTTTCCCACCATACCAGGCAACATCCTGGTAAATCTCCTCTGCACCCTTTCCAACACTTCCACATCTTTACTATAATACGGCGACCCGAACTGTACGCAATACTCCAAATGCGGCCGCACCAGAATTCTGTACAGTTGCAGCATGACCTCCTGGCTCCGAAACTCAGTCCCTCTACCAATAAAAGCTAACACACCGTACGCCTTCTTAACAACCCTATCAACCTGGGTGCCAACTTTCAGGGATCTATGCACATGGACACCCAGATCCCTCTGTTCATCCACACTACCAAGTATCTTACCATTAGCCCAGTACTCTGTATTCCTGTTACTCCTTCCAAAATGAATCACCTCACACTTTTCGCATTAAACTCTATTTGCCACCTCTCAGCCCAGCTCTGCAGCTTATCTATGTCCCTCTGTAACCTGCCACTTCCCTCCGCACTGTCTACAACTCCACCGACTTTAGTGTCATCCGCAAATTTACTAATCCATCCTTCCACGCCCTTATCTAGGTCATTAATAACAATGACAAACAGCAGTGGCCCCAAAACAGATCCTTGCGGTACACCACTAGTAACTGAACTCCAGGATGAATATTTCCCATCAACCACCACCCTTTGTTTTCTTACAGCTAGCCAATTCCTGATCCCAACCACTAAATCCCATGTGTCCGTATTTTTTGCAAAAGCTTACCATGGGGAACCTTATCAAACGCTTTGCTGAAATCCATATACACCACATCAACCGCTTTACCCTCATCCATCTCTTTGGTCACCTTCTCATATAACTCAATGAGGTTTGTGAGGCACGACCTACCCTTCACAAAACCGTGCTGACTATCCCTAATCAAATTATTCCTTTCTAGGTGATTATAAATCCTGTTTCTTATAATCCTTTCCAATACTTTGCCCACGACAGAAGTAAAGCTCGCTGGTCTATAATTACCAGGGTTGTCCCTACTCCCCTTCTTGAACAAGGGGACAACATTTGCTATCCTCCAGTCTTCTGGCACTGTTCCTGTAGACAATTATGACACAAAGATCAAAGCCAAAGGCTCTGCAATCTCCTCTCTAGCCTCCCAGGGAATCCGAGGATGAATCCCATCCGGCCCAGGGGACTTATCTATTTTTACCCTTTCCAGAATTGCTAACACCTCCTCCTCATGAACATCAATCCCATCCAGTCCAACAGCCTGCATCGCAGTACTCCCCTCAACAACACTGTCCTAAAACCTAAAACACCTGCTCTAGGTGAGGCTTGAATTCACAACCTCGGCATAGCCCGCTGGCTGCCCTGTCGTATAAGTACCATGCGCTAACCGATTGCGCCACTGGAGCACTGCGTTTTGCTCATTTGTGACAGATTATTAAAGGCTGCAGCAGCGTTACCTCCGTTAATAATAGTTATTCAAGACCACATTTCAGAAAGGGAAACAAATCCATCGCTGATTTTTTTTCCCCCGGCTCCACAGTGAGTGAGACAGGGAGAAGCAGCAGGATTTGACCTCGCAGTCTCCAATCGCCAGCAGAAAGTGGCGATTGCAGCTTCAATCAGCGGGTTACTGCCCATTCCTGGGACACAAGGTCCAATTCCGTTCAAACCTCACCATAAACCGAACACAAGCTCAGCAAAACGCAAATAGATCATGTCCGGCTCACTGCACCTTCGAGTAGCATTTACACAACACCCGAGTGATTCACAAACAAAATTCACACCAACTTTCCAAAACTTTTCATTGAAAAATTCCTCCATTTGGTTGAAAAACTGAGTGTTGTGGATCTGGAAATAAGCACCATGGGATTTGTGTTACGCAGTGAGTTGTTTCCCATGGTTAGCCCTCAGGTTTGCAATTCCATTTGTGTGACATATTGAAGCGAATCTTGCATCAAAATTAGGAGAAAACAAGGGAAATATTAAATCTTGGAACAAATCGTGAGGGAAATGGATCAAAATATTTGGAAGGAGGTGCAGCTGAGAATGGTGTTATTGATGATTGAGTGGAAAGTATTGGATCGCTGGGCTACCGGTTTTCATTTCCCTTCCCTCCTGTTGAATTCCTCCCTGTGATAAGAGACATGGATTCATTTTACCTGCGCGTTCATAGGAGAAAGGGAATAACCAACACACTACAGCAGTGCTGCGGGATCAACGGAACTAAAGAGACTTGTGTAGAATTGTAAACAGTGCGGTCATGCTGCAGTTCTGGAACAGGCTTTGCAGAAATAGAATTGTGGTCATTGACACACTAGTTTAGAATACATTTAACAGTTGCTACTGCAGTCTCTGTGGCACAATTGGTCAGCGCGTTCGGCTGTTAACCGAAAGGTTGCTGGTTCGAGACCACCCAGGGACGGAATTTTACTATTTTCTCACCATCAGCATTCACAGGCAAACTGTTGCGTGTTGGCAATGAGTTTGTGGGCGTCAATAAAAATAGTTTTCAATTGTTGCCGGCTGCACTGTTTTCTGGTGTTACCAACATTATTCAATGACGATTGACTTCAAACATATTACATACAACATTATATACGTGCTTCCATTATTCCATTAAACTTAAAAATTACAATCGAAACATGGACTTGTGGCTGAGCATTTGTTCCAATTCCATATCCCTGCTTCCATTCATTCCTGGATAGATCATAAATTTGTCGAACCCAGAGTGAAATGTGTTCAATGATGGAGCATCAGAACCCTCTGGCTCGAGAATTCCGAAGATTCACGAGGCTTTGAGTGAAGCAAATTCTCCTCATCGCACTCCTAAATCATCAGCGCCTGATCCTGAGATTGTGCTCCCGTGTTTTAGATTCCTGGATCAGGAAAAAATAATGCCTCAGCTTATCAGTGGTACCTATTCTTTCTCGTGAAAGCTGTTGAGATTTTCCAGCATTTTCAGTTTTTGATTCAGATTACAGCATCATCAGATTTTGCTTTTATTCTGTCAATAATAAATCAAATCAAATGAAATCAAATCAGAGTCTAGAGTGCTCACGGTCGCACCACAGAATCAGGAACACGGCCGCCAGTTGCAAACATTCGCTCAAGGCATTTGGTTTCCTGTTCTAATGGTGAGCACTCTGGATCCAGCGATCCGAACTCCAATCTCGTCGGAACCTTGCTTTGCTTTGCTTAAACCGCTGATTGATTTGCTGGGGGATATTTCGTTTAAACTTTTCACAAAGCATGAATCGATAGGACAATTTGACAGCAGTTCAACTTCAATTGCTGTGCACATTGCTGAGAAAGTGCGTGTGTATGTGTGTGTGCGTGAGAGAGTGAGACAGCCCTGAGAAAAAGGCCTGCTGCTCTAAGCCAGCGGCTGTCGGTTCCATGGTGAAATGGTCCGCTCTCTGGACTATGAAACAAGGAAACTGAGTTCTGGTCTCGGTGGAGCCACTGTTCCCATCGTTCTAACTCTTATTTAAAATTGGGACAGATGACTTAGTGAATGATTCAGGTTGGGGGAACTCCTGTCCTCTGTGCATTTTCTGGCACACTGGTTAGCACTGCTGCCTCACAATGTCAGGAATCTTGATTCAATTCTGGCCTTGGGTCACTGTCTGTGTGGAGTTTGCACATTCTCCCCGTGTCTGCGTGTGTGGAAGGAAGATGAACACCCGGCGCGCAATCCGAAGATGTGCGGGTAGGTTGATTGGCCATAATACATTGCCCATAGTGTCAGAGGGACTATCAGGGTAAGTATATGAGGTTATGGGGATAGGACCAGGGCGCCATCGTTTTCAGTGCAGGCTCGATGCGCCAAATGGCTTCCTTCTTCACTGCAGAGATTCTATGATTTTGCCGCTCAGCATTTTGTCTTCTTGAACAATCGTCCTCTGGGGCTGATGCAATGGCGCCAGGAGAATAATTCGTTGCGTCGTCTGCAATGTGATTGTGGTGGAATTTGCTGAAATTATCTCAGAGTATAAAATTCCATTTTCTGAGAAAATGTTAAATAAAATGTCCTTCAGCAAACCAATCATCTGCTTTTGCAACGGAAAGGAATTTTTATCCAGATCTGAACTGGGATTACTGCATCCAGAGTCCAGAGTGCTCAGCATTGCACCACAGAACAAGGAGCACAGCCGCCAGTTGCAAATGGTCACCCAAGGAATGTGACCTGTTTCATTCAATGTGGCAGCAACAGCAAGTGGGTCAAATGCGTTGAGTGACTATTTGCAGCTGTCTGCTGTGTTCTAGGTTCTCTGGTCTAATGGTGAGCATCTGAATATAGCGAACAGCGTTTAAATTTAGGCGGATCCTTGCTCTTCTTTGCCATTGGTGAGGATTGATTTGTTGAAGAACCTTTTGTTTAAATTTCTCACAAAGTAGGAATCAGGAGAGCAATTTGTCAGACAGGTCAGCTGCTTTTACAATGCACATTGCTGAGCTTCTGGCGACAGATGCTTACATCAGCAATGTTCTTTTCATTTTTTCGCTACTCTTTAACTCCTCTTTTGAAAGAAAGGAGCGGTTGGTGTCACATAATAACTTTTCGTCTGGAAAATGGCAATTACTGAGCAACTGTGTGTGTGTGTGTGTGTGTGTGTGTGTGTGTGTGTGTATGTGTGTGTGTGTGTGTGTGTTTTGGGAGAAAGGCCTCGTGACTTAGGTCAGAGTGTTGTCTGTTCCATGGTGTAACACTTATCACTCTAGACTCTCGCCGTCCCACCTCTTGTTTAAATTCGGACAAATGAGTGAGTGAATATCACCTTAGGTTGACCCCCTGTAAAATATTTATTGACTTAGTAACATCTTTTGAAATGATTAATCCTCATTTTGTTTCATTTCCTGTCAACCAAGGTGACACATGCTTGTATCTTATTATTTAAAATCTCAGCCCCTTAACTATTTACACAGGTAAAGTACAGTCGAAACAAACTGATCCGCACTGCACCAAAAGAAAGTTACTGCAGTTCCTGCAAATCGCACCTCAAAACAGAATATGTTGGCAACACTCAGCAGGTCAAACAGCGTCTATTGAGAAAGAAATAGAGTGTCTGTTTCGGATCGCTGACCCTTTATCCAAACTGGAAGAGTTTAGAGATTTAATGGTTTACTAACAAATACAAAGTAAAGGGATATGCAGAGCGAGAGGAGGAAAGGTCAAACAACCTTTTTTTGGATGTAAGGCTGAAGTGATTAAATGGCAATCGGGATTATTGTTTCCACTGACACAAGCTCCCAGATCTGGGTTCAAATTTCGCGCAAAATCAGAAGAAACCTTCTCGCTGAATTAAGCACTAAACACTACGACTTCCTGGGAAGCCAAAGATTACTTTAACTCAGAAAGCAGTAACTGTGGGATTAATACAGCGGGATGGAGAAAGACTGAGTTTGAGCGGTGGCACTGCCGGACGAATGGAGAGCTGGAGTTTACCCAGGAAAGGGACAAGTTTTAAAATAACAACGCCCAACGGGGGCTCGACCCTGAGATTAAGAGTCTCATGCTCTACCGCCTGAGCGAGCTGGCACATGTCGCCGTCACTCCATATCCAAAAATGCGTGGAGGCAAATAAAGCGTTTCCATCTGGTGTCTCAGCTTGTTCTGATTCCAAAGTTTACAATTAATCAATCTACCGAATCCCTGAGGTGACAATGCATTCCTCTCAATCATGAATAACTTCATTCACATCTTCCACTTCTTAGCTTCACCTCCTTCCAATCATTGCTAACTCCTCTTACATCATTCACCTTAATATTTTTGATCTAAATGCTCCAACCACGTGGGGAAACAGCGTTTCAGTGTGTCCGAAGTCAAACTTTCTCGCCACTTTCAGACTTTTTAAAAATCCATTCACCTCTCATTATTCTAATCTGCAGAGAAAACAATCTCATCGCACTGAATCTCTCCTCCCAGCACAGCCACACCATCACATGAATCAATCCAGTGAACCTTGATTGAACACAGACAGCGAGAGAATCGAGGGACCACAAACCAAAAGAGAGAACCGTGATCGATGCACTGACAGAGAGAAAGAGAGTGAAAAGTCTGAGACAGGTATCCAGCAACAAAAAGAGACAGAGAGGGACAGAGAGTGGGGTAGACAACCAGAACCCAACATACACACAACAGCTGTCTGAATCCTGAAGAATGCAGTCATCTGAATTGGTGAATAATGATTAAGTGAATGTCTGAAAGCAGAGTCACCTTTTGAAAATGTCTTGATTCTTTGAGAGTGTGTTGTGCTGACAGAATCCCTGCATTGTCTGTTCAGGTTTTCAAATCATCCCCCATGTAAACCAATCCTGCCACGTGCACTGGAAATAGACTAACAAAATTCTCGTCTTGTCCAATGCGAAACAACAGCTCAATTGCCCAGGATGTGAATAGGGACCTCACGCAAGCTTGCAGATTTTAGCACCCACAGCGGGAATCATACCGTTAGAACAAAAGACATTCGTGGAAGATGCAAGTCAACTAAATATATTTTCATTGACATCCAAAGCGCATCACACATCTGCACTGAAAGATGATCATGCTGGAAAAACCTCAGGAAGTAATACAAAGTGTGCACAGGGAAACAAAGCTCATCTTTCGCCTCCGTGACTTTTCATTAACACTGGGAATCGTTAGAAAGGTAGGAAGTTTAAAAGAAGTGAAATCCAGCAGGGACAAAACATATCTGAGCTGTTAGAATTCAGCCAGAAGGACCAAAACTTAAATCGAGCCTGGCAGCGGTGGAATTTGAACTCTCCACAGAAACTGGATGCGTTAATCCACGGCCTTTGACCGCTCAGACACGCTACCACAATGATAGATATACTAATCAAGCAATTTACTATATTCTTACTGAAATACATTGGAAGCAATGGAATTGGGAAAGGCCGTCAGGAACTTGCACCTTCACTGATTCAACTCACCCTGAACTGTTCGAAAAACAGAAATCATCTCCAGTCAGAAACACCATAAGCTGCAATAAAGGGCCGGCACGATTTAAACGGTGCTTATCCTCGTCTGCTTCCCAAGCTCCTGACAGAAATGAAAATAAAACTTCCTGTTGAATTTGCTCAGGGCCTTCACTTCGGGACACGTGGTGATTTTGTGTGTCAGATGTTCCACCAGGCAATAACTGACATCTGTTTTCACGGTTTGGATGAGAGCAATAAATCTTCATTTTCTGACCTGCAGTCAAAACGTCAGCGAAAGTGTCAATCTCTAACCCCCAGAACAGCAGCTTACAATGTGTTTTAGAATTTGCTTTATCCACGCTGCATTTGTTATTTTTATTTTATGGGGATAGGGACTGGGTGGGATTGTCGTCGGTGGAGACTCGGTGGGCTGAATGGCCTCTTTCTGTGCTGTAGGGTTTCTAAGATTTCTAGTTCAATACAGTGATGTGTTCAGCCAATAACAGCACACATCTAACACTTCACTGCAGTTAACGCTTTCGCTTCCGACGGTTGGAAACCAGACATAAACCTTTCCAAACGCTTTTCATTGCAGAGTGAGGGAAAATTTCATAATTCACTTGCAATGTAATCGGTAAAATCTGACCAATTATAATCCAGATTTTATCTTGCATCACCATTTCTATTCTTCTCGCTTGACAGACCATCACTGTCCTTCTCTTTCTCTGTTTGTTCTTGAACTGTTGCACGTGTTCTGATGTAAACTTGAATCCTCACTGAGCAGATTCTAGTAGATCTGCTTTCGATCAAAGAGTAAATCATCTTATTTTAATCGTTTGCTAACAGCAATGACGCTTCTCTTCCTGAGCGAGAATTGAAACCAAATATCACTGGGGGAGTGCTGAACACAAACCACAGGACGACCAGGGTAACCGGTGAACTGAGTTTTCCGACCTATACCCCATCGCTTATTATTTTCATCCCTGATAGTTTTCATTAGAGACAAGATTCTCCGTCAAAGTGTCCCATTTGGATGGAACATAGATGCTTCCTTCAGCCAATGAGAACACCAATTGAGCTCGCTGGGACATGAAATCGACAGGGAGTGAAATCGTCCCACAAGATGCTGAAGTGAACGAGGTATATAAAATTCTAAAAGGGATTGATAGAATAAACGTAGACCAAATGGTTCTTCTTATTGGGCAATCGAGAACAAGAGATCCCATGTTTATAAAAGCAAAATACTGCGGATGCTAGAATCTGAGAAAACAAACCCAGGAAAAGCTGGAAAACCTCAGATGTACTGACACATCTGTGGGGAAAGGATAGAACCAAATTTTCGAGTCTGGATGACATTTTGTCAGAGCTACTGTCACATGCATAGGTTGAGAGGCAGTAGATGCATTACTGAGTTGTTGACGAACTACTTATCGCTGACGGTCGTGGATTTGTGGAACTTGCTGCCTCATAGCATGGTGGACTCCGAATCATTAAAAGGTTTCAAGAAAGAGAACAGGTGGGGACGTGGATTTGAGACCAAGGAGAGATCAGCCAGGAGCAGGCTCGAAGAGCTGAATTTGCCTACTTCTGATCTTATTTCCTCTGGTCTTAAGTGTAATTTTCAATTTTCAAAACCCACAACCACATCAATGTGGCAGGTGTGCAATCTATGTACAGCACGTCCACAGGTTCCCCTTTATCCACAGCACTTGTGAGTCCTGTAAAGAACTTCGGACTGGCCTCAATCTGTGGTGTAATCACGTTGTGGTTTTTTGTTTCTCCCATTTAATCTCTCCTGACGTCCACCTCATCAGCTGTTGTTATGTTTCCTCCCTCATGGATATCACTTGATGAAAACTTCCTACATTTCTAACCATTTCCAGTTTAAATTAAACGTCATGGAGATGATATTTGATCTTTGTTTCCCTGTGTGCACACACGGCCTGACTTCCTGCGTTTTTTCAGCCCTTTGACCTTGCACAGCAGATGTCTGATCAGTTTTGGATGGCAATGAGAATGCAATGCCTAACCGGCGTTCCTCTCGGTGGCCCGCAGTTCTTGTGGTATAATTCTCCCTTTGAGTAGTAAGATCCACAAAGTTGCAAGACGTCTCGGGTTCAAGTCCGAATTCTTAATTTAGGTGCTGTGTCCGGCAGGCCAAGCCATGGATTTGTTAGTTTGTTTTCCGTGCACACGGCAGGATTGGTTTCCATGGGGTTTGGTTTGAGAACCTGAAGACACGCTGCAGGGATTCTACCAACATAGCATGCTCAAAAATAAATCAAGACATCGTCAAAAGACGCTTGTGAATATTAATTTTACACCTATTCGTCAATTCAGAGGAACCCATGCTTATGGGTTCAGAAGGCTGCTGCGTGTATAGTCTTGATTTGGAGATGCTGGCGTTGAATTGGTGTGGGCACAGTACGAAGTCTAAGAACATCAGGATAAAGCCAACAGTTCTTTTTTCAAAGAAAACAAGTTTTCAGAGCGTTGCGTCTTCATCACCGAAGTGGTATGTATTGGGGTGTCACGGTGGCAGGGTGGTTAACATGGCTGCTTCAGAAACCAGAGACACGCAATTGATTCCCCACAAGGGTAACTGTCTCTTTGAAGTTTGCAAGTTCTCCCCATGTTTGCGTGTGCTATTTCTGGCCGATCCAGTTCCCTTCCACAGTCAAAAGCTTTGTTGGTTTGGTGCATTGGTCACGTTAAATTGCCCCTTAGAGTCTTGCTCCTGTAAATTCATGGGGTTATGTGGATGGTGTCTGTGTGGGATTTTACTCGATGCAGACTCGATTGGCTGAATGGCGTCCTTCTGCACTGCAGCAATTCTATAGTATTATTCATGGGTTGTTGATGTCTGGTCTATCTCTCGTTGTCGTTCTAGACCAGTATCAGTTTCTTTCAGTCTCTGTCTGTGCATCGATCACCGCTTGCTCTTTGCTCCTTCTATTCTCTCGCTGTCTGTGTGTAACCAAGGTCCTCTGGGTTGATTTCTGTTGTGAGGCTGTTCTCCTGGGCGGAGGGATCCAGTTGGATGAGTATGTTCTCTCTGTAGTTTAGAATGAGAGGTGATCACAATGAAAAGTCTGAAATTGGGAGACAGTTTGACAGTGTACATGCTGTGTGGCTTCACCTGCTGGCTGGAGTATTTTGAACAAGAAGATTAAGTTGAAAGATGTAAGAGGAGTTTGCAATGTTTGGAAGGACATGAATCTAAGACGTGGCAGATGACAATGATGTTAATGATTATTGAGAGGAATGAATTGTAGCCTTCGGGAATCTCTAGGTCAATTACAGAGTCATAGAGATTCACAGCATGGAAACAGGCCGTTCGGCCCAGCTTATCCATGCCGCTCTTTTTTTAAACGCCTAAACTAGTCCCAATTGCCTGCATTTGGCCCATATCCCTCTATACACATCTTACCCATGTAACTGCCCAAATGCTTTTCAAAATACAAAATTGTACCCGCCTCTACTACTACCTCTGGCAGTTTGTTCCAGACACTCACCACCCTCTATGTGAAAAAAATGCCCCCCTGGATCCTTTTGTATCTCTCACCTTAAATCTATGCCCTCGAGTTTTCGACTCCGTTTCCTTTGGGAAAAGATGTTGACTATCTAGCTGATCTGTGCCCCTCATTATTTTATAGACCTTTATAAGATCACTCCTCAGCCTTCTACGCTGCAGGAAAAAAAGTCTCAGTCTATCCAACCTCTCCTTTATAACTCAAATCATCATGTCCCGGTAGCATCCTAGTAAATCTCTTCTACACTCTTTCTAGTTTAATAATATCCTTTCTATAATAGGGTGACTAGAACTGCACACAGTATTTCACGTGTGGCCTTACCAATGTCTTATACAACTTCAACAGGACGTCCCAACTCCTGTATTCAATGCTCTGACCAATGAAAGCAAGCATGCTGAGTGCCTTCTTCACCACTCTGTCCACCTGTAACTCCACTTTCAAGGAGCCATGAACCTGTACCCCTTAGATCTCTTTGTTCCTTAACTCTCCCCAAAGCCCTACCCTTAACTGAGTAAGTACTGCCCTGGTTCGATCTACCAAAATACATCACCTCGCATTTATCTAAATTAAACTCCATTTTTTGATTCAGAATAAACTTTGTAATCAGAATGAGCTGATGGGGAATAAACACATATTTGTCTCCACAGATTTTGGGATGTGGAATGCTAACTATTCAACGTTCCTGGCGAGCTCAGTCGGTAGCGCATGAGACTTTTGATTTCAGGGTCGTGGGTTCGAGCCCCACGTTGAGCCTTCCCTGAGTGAACTCCAATGTTTCCAATCCTCTGGAGGTGTCACCGCTCAAACTGAGTCTTTTTGAATCCCACTTTTTAAAGCTCAACGTTAATGGTTTATGACTGAAAACTGCCTCCAATTCACTGGAAGGCGAGGAGTTTAGTGCATAATTCAGCGAGAAGTTTTCTTCTCATTTAGCCTGAGATATGAATCCAGATCTGGGAGATTGCGTCAGTGTAAACATTAATCATCCCCATTGACATTCAATCACTCCAGCCTTACATCCTTTCGCAAGACCGTTTGTTCTTTATTCCCCCCCTCTCTATATTCCTTGACTTTGTATTTGTTTGTAAATCATTAAAACACTAAACTCTTCCAGTTTGGAGAAACGGTCAGCGACCTGAAACAATCATTCCGTTTCCCTCTCCATAGACGCTGTTTGACCTTTTGAGTATTTCGAACATTTTCTGTTATGAGGTGGGAGTTGCAGCAACTGCAGTAGGTTGTTTTTGAGTCACAGTACATCAGTTTTCTCTGACTGAACCCTACCTGTTTAAGTAGTTAAAGGACTGAAGGTTTAAAGAATAAGGCACCAGGATACGTCCTCCTGTTTGACATGAAATGAAACAAAATGAGAGTAAATCATTTCATAAAATATTGCCAATGCAATATATATTTCATTGTCAAGGCCAGCACTTGTTGGCCATTCCTATTTCCCCTTCAACTGAATATTTTGCTGGGGCATTTCATACCATATTTAGCAGTCATAGAGTCATAGAATCACAGAGCTTTACAACATGGAAACAGGCTCTTCGGCCCAACATGTCCATGCCGCCCTTTTATTTAATGATTAAGCGAGTCCCAATTGCCCCCGTCTGGCCCATACCCCTCAATAGCCATCTGATCCATGTAACTGACAAAATTGTACCCTCCTCTACTCCTACCTCTGGCAGCTTGTTCCAGACACTCACCATCCTCTGTGTGAAATATATGCCCCTCTGGAACCCTTTGTATCTCTCCCATCTCACTTTAAAACTATGCCCCCTAGTTTTAGACTCCGCTACCTTTGGAAAAATATATTGACTATCTAGCTGATCTGTGCCCTTCATTATTTTATAGACCTCTAGAAGATCACCCCTAAGCCTCCTACGCTCCAGAGAAAAAAGTCAAAGTCTACCCAGCCACTCCTTGTAACTGAAACCATCAAGTCCCGGTAGCATTCTCGCAAATCTTTTCTGCACTGTTTCTAGTTTAATAATGTCCTTTCTATAATAGCGTGACCGGAACTGTACTCAGTATTCCAAGTGTGGCCTTACTTGTCTTGTACAACTTCAAGAAGACGTCTCAACTCCTGTATTCAATGTTCCGACCAATGAAACCAAGCATGCCGAATACACACTTCACCACTCTGTCAACATGTGACTCAACATTTGAATGAGATTTACCCTTAGATCTCTTTGTTCCAGAGCACTCCCCAACGCCCTACCATTAACTGAGTAAGTCCTGCCCTGGTACGATCTACCAAAATGCATCACCTCACACATTTTCTGAAGTAAACTCCATCTACCATTCCTCGGGCCAGTGGCACAATTGATCAACATCCCGCTGCAATCCAAGGTAACCTTCTTTTCTGTCCACTAAGTCACCTATCTTGGTGTCATCTGCAAGCTTACAAACTATGCCTCCTAAATTCTCATCCAAATCATTAATATAAATAACAAATAACAGTGGATCCAACACTGATCCCTGAGACACATCGCTGATCACAGGCCTTCAGTTTGAAAAACAACCTTCTTCAACCACCCTCTGTGTTCTGTCGTCAAGCCAATTTTGTACCTATTTGGTTACCTCACCCTGGATGCCGTGAGAATGAACCTTATGCAACAACCTAGCATGTGATATCTTGTCAAAGGCCTTGCTAAAGTCCATGTAGTCAACATCAACTGCACTTTCCTCATGTGCCTTCTTGGTTACCCCTTCAAAAAACTCCATCAAATTTGTGAGAAATGATTTTCCACTCACAATGCCATGCTGAGTCTCCCTAATCAGTCCTTGCCTCTCTAAATGTCTATAGATCCTATCTCTCAGAATACCTTCTAACAACTAACCCACTACAGATATGAGGCTCATCGGCCCGTAGTTCCCAGGCTGTTCCTTGCAGCCCATTTTAAACAAATGCACAACATTAGCATTCCTCCAATCTTTTGGCACCTCACATGTTGCTGTCCATGATTCAAATATCTCTGATGTGGAGATGCCGGCGTTGGACTGGGGTAAGCACAGTAAGAAGTCTCACAACGCCAGGTTAAAGTCCAACAGGTTTATTTGGTAGCAAATACCATAAGCTTTCGGAGCACAGCTCCTTCGTCAGATGGAGCGGTTATCTGTTCTCAAACAGTGCAAACAGACACAGAAATCAAATTACAGAATACTGATTAGAATGCAAATCTCTACAGCCAGCCAGGTCTTAAATGTACAGACAATGTGGGTGGAGGGAGCATTCAACACAGGTTAAAGAGATGTGTATTGTCTCCAGACAGAACAGCTCGTGAAATTCTGCAAGCCCAGGAGGCAAGCTGTGGGGGTTACTGATAATGTGACATAAATCCAACATCCCGGTTTAGGCCGTCCTCATGTGTGCGGAACTTGGCTATCAGTTTCTGCTCAGCGACTCTGCGCTGTCGTGTGTCGTGAAGGCCGCCTTGGAGAATGCTTATTTGGTAGCAACGGGCTTTCAGCCTTGGATCTTCAGGTAAGAGTTGGGCGGCACGGTAGCACAGTGGTTAGCACTGCTGTTTCACAGCTCCAGGGTCCAGGTTCGATTCCCGGCTCGGGTCACTGTCTGTGTGGAGTTTGCACATTCTCCTCGTGTCTGCGTGGGTTTCCTCCGGGTGCTCCGGTTTCCTCTCACAGTCCAAAGATGTGCGGGTTAGGTTGATTGGCCAGGTTAAAAATTGTCCCTTAGAGTCCTGAGATGCGTCGGTTAGAGGGATTAGCAGGTAAATATGTGGGGGTAGGGCCTGGGTGGGATTGTGGTCGGTGCAGACTCGATGGGCCGACTGGCCTCCCTCTGCACTGTCGGGTTTCTATGATTTCTGTCGTATTTTAGGTGGTTGGGGGGAGGTAGTTGTTGAGGTGGTGTGTATTGGGGGAAGGGGAGGTTCGGTTGGGGTTTATGTATTTCTGTGCGTTTGGGATGGATCTTAAGGTAATACGTGCGCTGGAGAGATTTTTGTGGGTTTCCTGGCTGGGGAGGTTTTGTGTCTTTTGCTGAGTCAGACTCTGTTTTTTTCCGGGGGGCGGGGGGTGGGGCGGTGGGGGCGGGGGGTGAGGGGGGAGGTTGGTAGTTGCAGGTGGTTACTGAGGGGAGCTCAGAAGGCGGGGAGAAACATTCCTGGGGCTTTCCTGATCGGGAAATTGGGGGGTATGTTGTGGTTTGAAGGGTGGTTTGTTTTCTTCCCACGTCTTGTCACTTTCGCTTCCCCTTTGTGTCTGCAAGAGTGGGCGGGGTGAGCGGGCTCCCGGACCTGTTGCGATGGAGTTACCTTTTATTTGTGAGTGTTTTATGTTGTGGTGGGCAGGATGGTGTTGTGTGGATTCGGGTAGTCTCTGCCGGATTGGTGTGAAGGCATAGTTTGGCAGAGCGAAGGAGTCTAGGGACATCCTCGTTTATTTGGATGGTTTTTGAGTTTGGCATGAGGCAAGAACTTCCGGCAGTACAAAAATGACGTCTTTGACCAGTTAGTTACTTCTTGATTAGTATCCAATAGGCTTACATTAACGATGCAATTAAGTTACTGTGAAAGGGTACACTGAGGGATAATTTATCACGGACAATCCACATAAAATACATATCTTTGGAATGTGGGAGGAAACCGGAGCACCTGGAGGAAACCCACGCAAACACGGGGAGAGCGTGCGAACTCCGCACAGTGTTCCAAGTCAAGAGTTTAGCCCGGTCTTTGACGCTGTGAGGCAGCAGTGCCTACCGCTGTGTCACTGTCCCGGCCCATAAATTAATGATTTCACATGTATTTTATTATTTTAAAGTGATCCAGTGGGTTCGTTTTTGCCCTTGTTCGGCGAGTTTCTTTTGTCAGTGATAGCGTGATACACTGTGTCCAGAGTTGTTTCCATTGTTCAAGGTGATTCAGGGAATATAGACATCCGCCTGTTTAAGGGAGTGCCCTTTTCTTAGTTGGACGAGTCATCCTGTGTCCAGCTTTCTCCTATTGTTTCCGGTGATCGAATACTTAATTATTTGCATTTTCCCGAGACCTGCCCGTGGATTGTACAGAGTCGCGATGTGGCCAGTGTGTCCTCCATTTTATACCTTGCTTGAAAAAATGCAGATTTATATTTTGGTTTAATGGTTTACACTTCTCCAAGTGGATTATTTCGACCCTTCTAACAGGGGGTTTTGGATTACCTCCATTGACTAAGGTGAACCTATATCAATCCACGGACCGTGTCCAGGACACCGTCCAAGAGTCTTTATTTTTGTGTGGATGGAGAAGATTCACTCACCCTAGGGCTGCAGGGATCGAGACCAGATTAAGCTGAGGTTCATTTAGCTCCCATTCGTCTCACTTCCAAGGCTGGCTGTGAATAGCGTCTGGCCATTCTTTCCTTTCCTCTCCAGTCCCAACTGGGGTTTAATCTTGCTTATTTAGTTTTCATCCCGACCGGTTTCGCTGCTTCCTTACGTTTCATCAAGAGCAGGGAGAGTTGTTCTCACTGTCCTGTCTGCTTTTCGTCGCCGTTTTCGGATAGTGTTTCGTCCAGCAGTTTTGGGGTGAGTGAGTATTCTGTGTTCAGCTCGTGTTCCTTGCTACCTCTGCGGGTAAAGGAAGTTTCCCCTCTCGACCTGTCCTATATATGGGCTTAAATGTCGCCCCTTCTTGTCCTCGAGTGACAGGAAGCTGTTGCAACTCATTGGTTCTCTGTGGGTTTGGAATTCGCCCCCTTCCATTCATTGACTGCAAGGGAAACGGTGTGCTGTGTTCTCAGTTTTGTGTTCCCTCAATCTATGGTTCTGGGGTTCGGGCGGGTTGAGGATTTTTTTTTCTTGAGTGGGCAGGTGTTTGGTTTCGAATCTCTGTTGCCCCCTTATGTACTGTGTGGTACCCCTTTTAAGCTTTTGGTTCCTGGGTCAGTCCTTGGGGGCCATTGCTGGTGTTTGTGGAGGAGGGATTCTCCTTTTTTCCCCTGTGATATTTTATGCCGGTGGTGGGCTTTTGGTCTCTTTTTGGAGGTTTTGACAGTTTCTGGCGGTGGATAAGTCTTTAGGTGTGGTTGCCTATCGTCCTTGTATAGGTTCTGTTCAGGGACTAAGGGGGAGAAGCTTCTTCCTGTTTTTTCTTATTGATTCGTGAGGGGGGAAGTGGGAGAGTCGAGGTGGACAAGGCAGAGGGTTGTTGGGGCGTTTTTGGTAATGGTGTAGGGCTTGGGTAGAAGGGTTTTATTTATAGGGCAGGGTTTTTTGACGGTTTTGGGTACGTGTAGTGTTATGGGGGGCGGTGGAGGGGGGCGGGTTGGGAGCTTGGGGAAGTGCTTCGTATCATCTGGGTGGTGTTGGGTTCTGGGGGATGCAATGAATCTTTTTGTCTATTGGTTCGGGAGAGGTTAGTCTCTGTCCACGAGGTTGTTTGCTTCTTAAATGGTGGGGTTTTTTTTTTGTTCTGGATTCTTTCCATTCCCATTTTTCAATGTCCGTAATCTTATTTTTTCATTGGCTTTATGTCACCGAGGGTTAGGGTTAATGTGAGGGTTAGTTAGTTTGCTAGGGTTGGGTTTAGTTTTAGTGATAAGGTTGGGGTTAGGGTTAGGGTTAAAATGTGCAAACTCCACACAGACAAAAACCCAAGGCCGGAATTGGACCCGGCGCTATGAGGCAACAATGCTAACCACTGTGCCACCTTGCCGTTGTTGAAATAATCTGTTTGTTCTCTTAAATTTAATTAATGAGAAAGATCAGGAAATCTAATTGTATCCCGAGAGCCTGACATGTGGTATAAATATGACAATTTTCAATGTAGTGCAGACTGCGTTTTGCGCTTCTAGAAGAAATGCATGGAATACCAAAAGGTCTGCTGTTTGCCATTTATTATCCAGTCATAGCAGCTATCGGAGTTTCAGGTAAAATATCTCAGTTATTTCGTAGCTGCCAAAAAAATATTGATTGGTTGCATCAATTCCCCCAATTTATCACCACCTTATCTCTACAGCACCAAGTTCCTCCTCTGATTGAAAGGGATATATGTTTCCCCGTCAAAGTTCTATTTTCTGCCCTTTAACTTATTCATCGAAAGTGTCCTGTTTCTACTTCTGCAGACAATTCCTTGTTTGGCATTATAATTTATTCTATTCCCTGACATAATTTTTCGATGTTCATTCCATAAATTCTACAAATGTAACGGTATAATTTTACGTTTTTCTCACCGCAGTTTCTTCACACTAAATACATGGTTTCACCGTGTTAACCTTATACAACCGTGCTGTGACAGGTACCATTTCATCAGTTGGTAATATAACTTGTCTCATTCACCAGTAACATCTGTCAGTGGAAGTTTGATTGTATTATTCATTCTGATAGATTTACCGTTCTGTTATAATGGTTAAAACAATTCAGTTTTGTTATTTGTAAAGTTGTGTGTTATTATGATAGTTGTGTTGGCGTTGACAATATTCCTCTGGGCGAATTTTCAAACTGAGCAGCAGAGGGGCACTGTGGTTGGCACTGCTGCCTCACAGCACAAGGAACAGGGGCTCAATTCCAGATCTGGGTTGTTGCCTGAGTGGAGTTCGCACATTCTTCTTGTGTGTGCGTGGGTTTCCTCCAGGTGCTCGAGTTACATCCCAGAAACCAAATCTGTGCAAGTTATGTAGATTTGCTTGTATAGAAGCACCTTAATACCCAAGGATGTGTAGGTTAGTTGGATTAGCAATGGTAAATGCGCGGGATTACAGGGACAGGACGGAGAGAAGGCTTGGGTGGGATGTTCTGACCGAAGTAAGAAAAGACTCCATTGGTTGGATGGCCTCCTACTTAACTGTCGGGATTCGAATTCATGGTTTTATGCGATCACAGTACAAATTGAGTCCTTGTGTGTTATTTGAACAGTTGGTGATGCTGAATTATTAAACTGCTGTCACATTATTAACGTGAATCTATTCTGCTGCTGAAGTTGAAATTAGTGAAACAATCCCATAGATGATGTATTATTTGAAAACACTGAATCTTCGAAGAACACCAGAATTAATGTACTAAATGCATCCAAGAGATTAATTAGGCAGGGATATGTAGAGAACTTATACAATGCGAACAGTTATCCTTTGATGAATGTTTGTTATTTATCCCCAACTCACAACAGCCTGTGCCTGCTTCCAGTGCCAAACACTCATTGGCTCAGCACGGGATTCCTATTTCACATTTACTGCAGCTTCTGCTGTCTTAGAACCCAGCATTGTTTCAAATTGTTCTGTTTTCCGTAATGAGTCAACCAACATAACTGGTCAAATCTCTCGTATTTAGATATTGTTTTATATATCACCGGATATTTCAGATGATTATCAGGGATACAATTCAGTCTTGGTGCTGCTTCCCAAATCTCCTCCACAAATTCAGACAACTGCTAATAATTGTCGGTTTATTTGCCTTTGTTTGAAGATTTATTCGAGAAAATTCACTGCAAATTTTTCCAAAAGTAAATAATTTTGCTGTCATTTATGGAGCCATATTTAATACCCATTGACCTATAATCCGTGACCTTATTAACTTCCACACTTAATGTTGGCTATTTTCCAATTTACCTTCTCCAATATTTTTTAATTACTTGTTTTCATGTCATTGTATTGTGCATTTAATGCTTCAGTGCTGGTTTTGATGTGCTTTCCTTTTCGCATTATTCCTCTGTCAGGTCTCATTAAAGATACAGTCATTTTCGCTAACATTCCTTATTATTAATAAAAATATTATTATTAAGCAGAAACAATTGTCCCTGAGATCAGGTATCAATTTTGCACATATCACGCAGAATGCAATATCATGAATTGTTTAGTTGTGATGAACTTTCCACTGCTCATGCTTTCTCATGCACATATTCTCACAATCTCTTTCCCTCTATTGCAGCGAACACAGCAGTGATTACGATCCTCGCTCGAAGAAGTTGTGGCCTCTCCAGATGTATCACGTATTACCTGCTGTCAATAGCGGTGGCGGATCTCCTGCTCATAACATCTGCTGTAATATTGAACCGGATTGCTGGAATATTTTTTCCATCCAGTTTCTTGTCTGTCACACCAGTTTGCAGTTTCCGTACAGCCCTAAATTCTGCCGCCATGGACTGCTCTGTCTGGTTAACCGTCGCTTTCACGTTTGATAGATTTGTGGCTATTTGTTGCCAGAAGCTCAAAGTTAAATATTGTAATGAAAATGTGGCGATGTGGGTCATTGGAATCGTGTCCACACTGACCTGTGTAAAAAATGTCTCTGTGTACTTTATTTATGAGCCCATGTACATAATTAGCAATGTACCCTGGCTCTGCAAGGTAAAGTTAATATTTTATACATCCCCTTTCTGGGCTGCTCATGACTTGATGCGTTGCATTGTAACCCCTATCCTTCCCTTCATTTTGATTTTGCTGCTGAATGCTCTTACGGTAAGACACATTCTAGTGGGCAATAGAGCCCGCAGGAGACTCCGGGCCCAGAACAATGGAAAGAATCAGAGTGACCCAGAGGTGGACAAGCGGAAAAAGTCAATTGTTTTACTCTTCACCATTTCAGGAAATTTCATCCTGTTATACTTGTTATTTTTTATAACTATCATCTATGTCCGAATTGTGAAAGTTACTTATTTCTCAGGTTCTGGTTTCAGTGATGCATTTAATCTTGAGGAAACTGGATATATGCTTCTGTTTTTGTGTTCCTGCATTAACCCATTGATTTATGCTGGGACCCAGAGTAAAATCAGAGCCGAGTTAAAGAATTTGGTGACATATCCACTGAAACAATTTGTTATTTTTTTAAAATTTTGCGCATAGGGTGGACTAATGTTCATGTCATTTATTCTCAGTCGGTGAAATGTTCCTTTCCGTCCGTTCATTCCTCCGTCTGTGCTTCTCTCTTTCCCCAACCATTCATCCGTCCGTCCGTTGGTGCGTCCATCCATCCATCCGCCCACCCGCCCGTCCGTCCATCCGTCCGTCCGTCCGTCCGTCCGTCCGTCCGTCCGTCCGTCCGTCCGTCCGTCCGTCCGTCCGTCCATCCATCCATCCATCCATCCATCCATCCATCCATCCATCTCTCCAACCATCTATCTATTCATCTCTCTCTCTCTCTCTCTTTCTCGCTCGACCTCGCTATCTATCTATTTGTCTGTCACAGTTCAACATTATCGAGTGAGAGTGTACAAATTTTTCAGAGGAGAGATAGCCTTTAAAAGCAATGCAGTGTTTTTGGGTAGTGGTGTGGCGTGCTTCTGGTGAATTAAGACTCCCTGTTCTGTGCCTGCGAGGGAAGTATCACTTTGGCAAGAGTGTACTGCAGTGATGGATGTTTTACAACCTTAATCCAATTTAGGCGTAGGTTCTGGTAGATTTGTGCTCTGATGATGCATTGGAGGGTTCAGGCTGGGAGTAGGACATTCAAGTGCCCTATGTGCCTGAAGGAATTCACCAAGTTCTCATCTTTCTCAGGAGCCATGGTGTTCACACAGACGAGAGGATAGCTGCCATTCGTTTGTCCCCAGTTTCATGTGACAAAAATACCTTTCACATCGGTGTTCAGTCCTTCATAGGCACCATGTGCCCAAGTATGCCCTGCATACAATAAAGAGGACAAATCCAAACCGGTCAATTATGGGCCCATTTGACTACCCTCAAGCATCATTGCAGTGATGGAAGGTCCCTTCAACAGCGCTATCAAAGTGTAATTGGTCAGCAATAACGAGCTCAGTGACTGCCAGTTTGCATTCAGTCATGTTCACTCATCTCGTTATAGCCTTGGTTCAAAGATGGAGAATAAAGCTGAAATTCAGAGTTGAGGTGGAAGTGTCTTCATAACCGACAGCATTTGATCGAGTGTGGAATCAAGTAGCACTCTCAAAATTGGAGTCAATCGGAATCAGGGGAAAACTCTCCCCTCGTTTGGGCCACACTTTGCACAAACTAAAGTGATTGTCGTGTTTGAAGGTCAATCTTCTCAATTCAAGTAGACCACAGTATCAGTGTATCGTTACGAGAGAAGGAGAGTATTGGGCCCATCGTGTTTGCACCGGCTCCCCAAATCACTTCATAACTTATTGCCATTCTCCTGCCTTTTCCCCGCATCACTGCACACTGTTTCAAATAATCATGCAATGGCATCTTGAATGCTTCGATCAAAACTGCCTTCTCCACACTTTCAGACTCTGTATTCCAGACCAAAAACATTAATGTGTGTGAAAAATAACTCACCTCTGATTTCCTTATTTTGCAAATCATTTTAGTCCGTGCCCTCTTGTTCTTGATAGTTCTACACATGGGACCAGCATCTCCTTATCTACTCTTCCCAGGCCCCTCATGATTTTGTACATCTCCGTCAACTACTAAAGTATTAATTTTTAAAAAACTTATAAAAGTCCTAAGGACGTTTGTTTTTTACCATCAGTATCATTTCATGTCCCCTTTGCTCTCTTCATTTAAGTTTGGTCTTGCACATTCTATACTCCTTCAGGTCTTCTATTATCTTGTGCCCTCGATGTCTTCCACAAGCCTCCCTTTTACTCTTAATTCCTCCATATGGTATATTCCTCCATATGCAGGATTCACTCGATTAAAATTTCCCATCGCTTTACTCTTTTGGAACATGTTAATCCTGAAGTCTCCCTGTTTCCATTATCAACACTGTTCCGCCACAGATTTACATAAATGTGCCTGCTCCGAGTCTATTCTGATTAAAATCGGAATAGACTCGGGTCTGAACTGATCTGATTAAAATCACTTTGATTTCCGGCCAATAACTGTCCTTCCCCACAAGAATATTGAATCTATCTGAGTTGTGATTGCTGTCTGCCAAATGCTCCCCCACTAATACTTCAATCACATGCCTGGGGTCCTTACCTGAAAGTAATTACAGGACCTTCTATGGCCTGGTTTAATGCTTCCAATGGAAGCATTTTGAGGAGAGTTCTGTTCGCTCTCAAACTTGAACACCATAACCTTGAACACCTTAACGTTGGGGAAGCTGAAATCCCCCACTATTCCTGACGTATTTCTTTTACACTTCTCGGACAATTGCCTACAAATCTGCACTTATACTTTTCTCAGCCTGATAGAATCATAAAATCCCTACAGTGCAGAAGGAATTCATCAGTCCATCAAGTCTGCACTGACTCTCGGAAGCGGCGTGCCACCCAAACCCCCTCCCGTGCAGCTAATCCCCATAACCGAGAGGGCCGAGAGGTGGCGGATGGAGTTTAATGCGGAGAAGTGTGAGGTAATTCACTTTGGTAGGAATAACAGATGTGTTGAGTATAGGGCTAACGGGAGGACTTTGAATAGTGTGGAGGAGCAGAGGGATCTAGGTGTATGTGTGCATAGATCCCTGAAAGTTGGGAATCAAGTAGATAAGGTTGTTAAGAAGGCATATGGTGTCTTGGCGTTTATTGGTAGGGGGATTGAATTTAGGAGTCGTAGCGTTATGTTGCAACTGTACACAACTCTGGTGCGGCCGCACTTGGAGTACTGTGTGCAGTTCTGGTCCCCACATTACAGGAAGGATGTGGAGGCTTTGGAGAGGGTGCAGAGGAGGTTTACCAGGATGTTGCCTGGTATGGAGGGGAGATCCTATGAGGAGAGGCTGAGGGATTTGGGATTGTTTTCGCTGGAAAGGCGGCGGCTAAGAGGGGATCTTATTGAAACATATAAGATGATTAGAGGTTTAGATAGGGTGGATAGTGATAGCCTTTTTCCTCTGATGGAGAAATCCAGCACGAGGGGGCATGGCTTTAAATTGAGGGGGGGTAGTTATAGAACCGATGTCAGGGGTAGGTTCTTTACCCAGAGGGTGGTGAGGGATTGGAATGCCCTGCCAGCATCAGTTGTAAATGCGCCTAGTTTGGGGGCGTTTAAGAGATCCGTAGATAGGTTCATGGACGAAAAGAAATTGGTTTAGGTTGGAGGGTCACAGTTTTTTTTTTAACTGGTCGGTGCAACATCGTGGGCCGAAGGGCCTGTTCTGCGCTGTAATGTTCTATGTTCTATGTTCTATGTTCTATAACATCACACATTTGTCCTGCGTAATCCACCTAAACTACGCATGTTTGCACACTAAGGAACAACGTTGCATGATCAATCTGCACAACTCTGGACTGTGTGAGGAAACTGCAACATCGGGAGCAAGCCGTTGCAAACACAGGAGGACGTAAAATCTCCACACAGACTGTCACCCAATTTAACCTGGTTCCCTGGCGCTATGAGGCATCAATGCTAATCACTGGGCCATCGTACCGTCCTCTAAAATGGCTTTGTAAGCCTTATAATATGTCATCTCTCCTTACTGCTGGAAACGATTTCCTGATGCCCCTCCACTTTCACCACCTTCCTCAAATGTTGATCTTCCTACCCTACCCCTCTCTCAATCATGTCACAGTGACATCAATGATAGCACACCCCCATGTTTTAATTTCAGCCTCCACTCATCTGCTTTGTTCGTGTACGTCAGGGTCCATGTGTTAATATAAATACAATCCAATCTTGCCAAATTCCCTTCTGCATTAACGGGAAATTCTATATCTTCCTCACCGAATCGTTTCGTTTTCTAAATTAGGCAATATCTCCCGCAAAACCTTCTCTCGCGGTTCCACTTTCCTACCAGGTTAATTTAAACTCTCCTCAACAGCATGAGCCGGTGCATGAGCAAACCTCCTTGCAAAGACGTTGGTTCCATTTCATTTCAGCTCCTTCAGCCTTGCTCCGGATGCACCGTTCCCAGAGGTGGTCCCAATGTCCCAGAGGTCTAAAATCGTCCTTTCTGAATCAAGTCTGTAGCCATGGATTTGACTGACCTTTTTATTTCTAAATTCACTAACATGTGGTACCGGAATTAACCCAAAAATTGCTACCGTATTTCTGCTTGTACGACCTCACCACTTTTTGCACTATTATCACTGCTACCAGTATGTACCACGCTTTCTGTCTGTTTGCCCTCCAGTTTCAGAATGCTCTGCAGCCGTCTATCTCTGGTATATGGGAGGAAACATATCATCCTGAAGTCTTTTTTGGGGTCCCAACGAAGCTTGTCTGCGACCCTTACAATTGAAGTTCCTACAGCTAGAGCACTGCCCTACTACTTCCTCTCCCCTGTTGTGGAGAAGACGCACCCTTGGTGCCATGGAGTTGGCTGCCACTGATTTCCCCTACAAATCATTTTCCCAAACGTATTCAAAACGTTGTACCTGTTAGAAAAGGGGCTAGCTTTAGGGGACTTCTGCACTACTTGCTTTCCTTCAGTCTGCCTGGTGGGCATACAAGTCTTTCATGTGTGTTACATCTTCACCTGCGCTGTGAACACTTCACTGAACGTGCTATCCATGACTTGCTTTAGAAGCACGGATACTCCACAGTGAATCCACCATCAGCTCCAGCTGCGAAATCCGGTTAGACAATAGATGCATTTAGACGCGCTTCCTGCCAAAACAATTGTGGAAAATTTGTACTGTAGTCAAGACAAATAATTCTGAAAGGGATTGGTGCAGAATCATGCATTGGATTCCCTGTTAAAGGTGGAGTGGAAGCTTTGTTCGAAACTGTCATTTGGAAAGCCTTGTCTGGATATCGAAAAACAAAGAGCTAAGGGAAAACATTACGATGAGAAAACATTTTAAAACGGGTTTTCTGGGAGAGAAGCTTGAAAGCTCTCATGTGACAATCATTTGGGGCATTCAGAGGAGAAAAACTCAAGCTTTAACTTGCTCCCAGACCGGAGACTGTGTATTTTACAACAGTCGATCTCTGTAATTCAAGAGAATTTGTGGTAGTGAGAACATTGTAGCTTCAGATGATCATTGTAATCCGTCTTACTCATGAAATCTCTGTGCATTTATAAACTAAGAGGGGAATAAATTGACATTGTCCATCAATCCAACTTTTCACGTTTAATATAGTTTCCTTGTTAAAACTAATTCCTGGTACTGTGATACTGCTCCTCCACGTTTTATGGACAAAAAGAGTAAAACTTACGATATTTGAGCAATGGTTTCTTTCTGGGATCTGGCCATCCAGTTATGCCATCAACTCGCATCATAACAAACCGAACAAAACAAACATTTTACCTTCCTTTCCATTGCAAGAGATCTCAAGTTTCAGCAACTTGTTGCTCCCAACACTGCTCAAAAATCTTCGCCTCTTTCTCTTCTCTGCGAGGAGAATCTTTTTCTGGATTCTCGTGCCTTTTCATCGACCGTTTTAAATTTCCCAACTCACCCCGACAGCTTTCTTTTGAAAAACTGCCTCAGTTTCATTACTTTAGGACCCTGCCTCAGTGCCCATCGATCATCGCTGATTGAACTGAGGGTGGTGTGGAAAAGCCGCTGTGAAATGTAGCAAACGTGATGAAGATTCAGACCTTAAGTACAGCCCGCAATCTGCTTAGACCACTCGTTGCTTTAATATCCTGTCCAGGACTCAGAACACACCTAGAATAGGATGGTAAAGAGAACACAATGTTGTTTCAATCCCCCAAGGCGTGCATTCTTTCTGAGAAAAGATGTGTTTGAGACAGCAGTCCCATTTCGGTTGTAACCCATTGTAATGATGCCTTACTTATATCAAATGATAACCCATCAACCCCTGCCCCCTCCCTCACCGCCTTCCTGTTGTGAGAAAATTACATTACACCAACTTAGCATTAGCCACGGGCATGTAAACAAATAAGCTATGATCGTTATTGTCAGCTTCATCTCAGCTACATTGGGACATATGCCAATGAGTATTTTATTTGAAGGATAAATCAAGTTTTGGTAGCCTTGTGTAAATGTTGCCAAATGCTAGCCACGGTGGCAGAGTGGTTAGCCCTGTTACCTCACAGCACCAGGCACCGGGATCGATTCCCAGCTGGGTCACTGCCTGTGTGGAGTTTCCACATTCTCCTCGTGGCTGCGTGTGATTCCTTTGTGTGCTTCGGTTTCCTCCCACAGTCTAAAGATATGCTGATTATGTTGATTGGTCATGCTAAATTGACACTTAGTGTCAGGGGGATTAGCAGGGTAAATAGGAGGGGTTATAGGGATAGGGCTTGAGTGGGATTGTTGTTGGTGCATACTTGATGGGCCGAATGGCTTTCTCCTTCGCTGTATGATTCTACGTTCAAACAGCCGCTAAATATTTTCACAGTGTCAGAGAATCACAGAGAGTACACTAGCCCAATTCGTTCTCCGAGTTTGGACGTGCTTGTGGCGTTTGCTTGTCTCAATAGGTGAGGAGAATTGGTTTGAGGGGATGCAAATTATTCTTATCAACAAAAAGCTCTTTTGTCAGACCGCAGTAGGGAGAGGGAGAATTCGGCAGAGTGCAAATCATCATCCGCTTCAGGAATTAGAGGTCAATAAGAGGATGTAAAGCATACTTTGTGCTGTGGAAAACCAGTCAGGGATAGTGTGCTGACCACTCTCCTGCGACGATAGGTGATGAGTGTGGTTTGTATCAACTTGAAGTAAATGCACAACAGCTGAGATTGCTCTCTACACAGCCAATAACGTAATACACTGTGCAGACAAAAAAAATGAGGGGGTTGAATAAGCATGAAAAGACAGTGATAGATAAACTATCACTTTTGAAACCGCTCAATTAGCAAGGGGCACCTTGTGTTTGAAAGGACGGCAGAAAGCTGGGTTTGTACAGCGGATCGATCATGGCACAATGGTATTGAAGGATTGGTAGCTCTCTGTTTACTGAACAAGCACGATCCGATGACGACTGTATTTCCAACAACACACAAGTTTGATATCAACAGGAAAAGTAATTCATCCATATACATCAGCATTCAGTGCCTCCACATTTTACTCACAGTGGCAGCAGTGTGCAGCATCTGCAATTTCCATTGCAGCCATCTAAAATGTCCCCATGGACAGCACCATTCAATTTTGTGCCTTCTGTATTTTCGAAGGACAAGACATCCCCTTACCTCCATTCTTTGCTTTCTGTTAGTTAACCAATCCTCTGTCCATGCTAATACATTACCCGTAACACTGTGCACCTTTATCTTCTGTAGCAGTCTTTGGTGCAGCACCTTGTCAAATGCCTTCTGGAAATCCAGATACACCACATCCACAGGTTCCCCATTGTCACTGCACATGTAATATTCGCAAAGAATTCCACCAAATTAGTCAAACATGGCCTGCCCTTTATGAACACATGCTGCGCCTTACCAATGGGACAATTTATATCCAGATGTCTCGCTATTTCTTCCTTCATGATAGATTCAAGCATTTCCCCGACTACAGCCGTTAAGCTAACTGGCCTATAGTTGCCTGCGGTTTGTCTACCTCCTTTTTTAAACAGAAGCGTCACATTTGTTGTTTGTTTTCCAATCTGCGGGAAGCACCACAGAGTCCAGCGAATTTTGGTAAATTACCACGAGGGCATTTGCTATTTCTTCCGTCATCTCTTTTAGTCCCCTAGCATGCATTTCATCAGGACCAGGAGACTTGACTACCTTGAGCCCCATTAACTTGCCCAACACAACCTCTTTCGCGAGAATGATAGCTTCTAGTTTCTCACCTGCCATAGCCTTCCTGTCATCAATTTTTGGCATGTTATTTGTGTCTTCCACTATGAAGACCGACACAGTGTACCTCAGCCGTTTTCTCATTTCCAGTTATTACATCCCCCTTCTCGTCCTCTAAAGGACAAACTTTTACTTTAGCCACTGTTTTTCGTTTCATATATTTGTGGAAACTTTTGCGATCTGTTTTTATATTCTGAGCGAGCTTACTCTCATAATCCATCTTACCTTTCTTTACAGCTTTTTTCGTGGCTTTCTGCTGACCTTTAAAGATTTCCCAATTCGCACTAATCTTTGCCACTTTATATGTATTTTCTTTCAATTTGACACCCTCCCTTATTTCCTTAGATATCCATGGCTGATTAATTCCTTTTCTACAGTCCTTTCTTATCACTGTGCTGTGCACTGTGAAAGATCGCTTTGAAAGTCCTCCACTGTTCCTCAGTTGTCCCACCATAAAATTTTTGCTCCAATTCTACCTTAGCCAACTCCTCCCTCATCCCTTTATAATCTCCTTTGTTTAAGCACAAGACACTGGTGTTGGATTTTACTTTCTCACCCTCCATCTGTAATTGAAATTCAACCATACTGTGATCGCTTCTTCCAAGAGAATCCCTAACTGCAAGATTATTAATATCTCCCGTCTCATTACACAGGACCAGATGTAGGATAGCTTGCTCCCTCGTAGGTTCCATTACATACTGTTCAAGGAAGCTATCGCGGATACATTCTATGAACTCCTCCTCAAGACTGCCTTGGCCGACTTGGTTTGACCAATTGATATGTAGATTAAAATCCCTCATGATATTTACTGTACCATTTTTACATCCATAAGTTATTTCTTTGTTTATTTATCGCCCCACCATGATGTCATTATTTGGTGGCTTATAGATTACTCCGATCAGTGAATTTTTCTCCTTACTATTTCTAAATTCCACCCAAATGGATTCAACCTTTTTTTCCTTAGGACCTATATCATCTCTCACGACCGCCCTGATGTCACCCTTGAATATCAGAGCTACACCACCTCCCTTACCTTCCTGTCGGTCCCACCGAACAGTTTGATACCCCTGAATATTCAACTCCCAGTCGTGACCATCCTGCAACCATGTCTCTGTAATGGCCACCAAATCATACTCGTTCACAATGATTTGTGCTGTCAACTCATTTACCTTGTTTCGAATGCTACGAGCATTCATTTAAAGTGCCCTTATGCGAGTTTTTGTACCTTATTTTTGAATTCTAACACTTCCATTAATAACATCTCCTGAGTTCTCCTTTCTTTTAACTTTTTTCCTGATTTTTGATGTAGTTCGAACCTTCTTCCCAGATTTTGTCCTTGCTCCCTCCTTCTCGGACTCCTTACATAGGTTCCCATCCCCCTGGCACATTTGTTTAAACCCTCCCCAACTGTTCTCGCAAACAGTCATAGAGTGAAATCATAGAAACCCTACAGTGCAGAAGGAGGCCATTCGGCCCATCGAGACTACACCGACCACAATCCCACCCAGGCCCTACCCCCACATATTTTACCCGCTCATCCCTCTAACCTATGCATCCCAGGCCTCTAAGGGGCAATTTTCTTTAACCTGGCCAATCAACCTAACCCGCACATCTTTGGACTGTGAGAGGAAACCGGAGCACCCGGAGGAAACCCACGCAGACACGAGGAGAATGTGCAAACTCCACACAGTCAGTGACCCGAGCCGGGAATCGAACCCGGGACCCTGGAGCTGTGAAGCAGCAGTGCTAACCACTGTGCTACCGTGCCGCCCAGGACATCGGTCCTTGTGCTACCCAGGTGTAACCCGTCCAATTTGTACAGGTCCCCCCTCCCACAGAACCGGTCCCAATGCCCCAGGAATCTGAAACCCTCCCCCTGACACCATCTCTTCAGCCACGTATTTATCCGATATATCCTCTCATTTCTACTCTGACTAGCACATGGCACCGGTAGTAATCCTGAGATCACTATCTTTGAGGTCCGATTTCTTAACTTTCTTCCGAGCTCCCTGTATTCTGCGTTCAGGACCTCTTCCTTTTGTTTTACCTATGTCGCTTGTACCAACGTGTACTACAACCACAGGCTGTTCGCCCTCCCCCTTCAGAATGTCCTGCAACCGCTCCGAGACATCCTTGACCCTCGCACCAGGGAGGCAACATACCATCCTGGAGTCTCGTTTGCGGCCACATTCTCGTGCCTTTCTTTTAGTATTTCTTCACAATTCTTTCTGACAAACACTGAACTTTCAGTTCCTTTAAATCTGTCTCTCTAATTTCAGGAGTTGTACAACCTCATTAAACAGATTTGTACACAATAAAATCCACCAAAGTACAAAGCGTTCAGTCAGGAGTCCATCCAAACTGCAAGGCACCAATGCTCATACAAAATCTCAAATAAAACTGAAACAACAGTGCCTTTCTCAATACGGATGAATTCAACTTAAAAACTGCATTTCTCAGAAAATATATGAGAGTGAGTGTATCTATTGTGTGTCTCTTGGCCCGATTTTACCGGCAATTCACTCCACAATCCTCCTGGAGCGAGAGCAGATAATTTGTTGCCCAGACAATCCTCCATTCATTGCGTGGGATGGGACAATCCCCCTGAATGGTCGTAAGATTCCGGTCCCGTGTGTTTGTGCATTTGTTCCTGTGTTTATTTATGTGTATGCTTGCGGGAGTTTGTATGCTTTTGTTTGTGTGTGTGTGTTTCTTTGTGTGCATGCGTTTCTGTATGTCTGTGTCTGTATGTCTGTGTATGTGCTCCTGTATATAAGTGTGTATGTGTGTGTGTGTGTGCCTATGTGTATTTGTTCCTGTATATGAGTGTGTATGAGTGTGAGTGGGCATGTTTCTCTTTCTCAGTGTGTCTGTGTGTGCGTCTGTGTGTGTATCTGTGTGTGTGTGCCTGTGTGTATCTGTTTCTGGAAATCAATGTGTATGTGTGTGAGTGGGCATGTTTCTGTGAATTGTGTTTCTCCACTACATTCTAACCCCATGTGTCCCATTTGTTCTGATTCTGCTGCTGAATGTTCTCACCGCCAGACACATTTTAGTGATGAGCAAAGCCCGCGGGAAACTCCTGGCTCACAGCAATGGGTAGAGCCACAGAGACCCAGAGATGGAAAGTTGAAGGAAATCCATCATTATAATGTTTGTCATTTCAACCAATTTCATCCTGTTATGGTCAACATTAATGGTTGAATGTTTATATTCCCAGATGTCCTGATTGGGGTATCCATCTCTATATGACGATTTATTTATTAAGCAATTGGGCTTCATGATGCTGCTCCAGGGTTGCTGCACAAACACTTTGATTTATGTGGTGACCCAGACTAAATTCACGGAGCAATTTGAATAACATGCTGAAATATTCATTTGCGCCAATTCTCTATTTTATTAAATGATTAGTCGAACTGAATCAGTGAGAGTTTCCAGAATTATCTAATTTTATTTTATATTTCCTGAAGTTGGGATGGGACCCAGACCATAGTATTTCCATCCTCCCCTTTGACAAAGGCAACTGTTCACTATCCAGCTATCTTATTCCGAGTTGACAGAAAACCAACTACAATGATATCTCACCTCTCTTGTTTGCCTTTCCAGCTGCTATTCAAGCCACTGCTTCACACTGATTAGACATGAGTCATCCAACCATCAGCCTCTTGGAAAGGGGGATACAATTCCCCGCGTGCACCAGTGGGGATGGGTATAAGAAGCGAGGTCATGGAGAGAGTATGAGGTAAACAAAAAGAGGTAAGGTCACACAGGACACACACACAGGCACCTGGAGTTAAGGGTTCAGGTTTGCATTGTCAATTCGGAATCAAAATGGGGCGGTGGTTTAAAGGGGAACTGGAGGGTCATCAGGCTCTAGAATTAGTCTCAGTGACAGAGAGAGAGGGAGAAATAGTCAGCAAAGATATGAACCAACAGGATCAGAGACCCAGAGAGAGAGGGTGGAGAGACCGAGGCAAAATGACAGAAGGGGTGGGGGGGGGGGGGGGTGGGGTGGAGAGAAGGCATAGAGAGAAGGTGGCACAGAGAAAGATGCAGTGAATCAGAGAAGCAGGCAAAAGAGACAGGCGAGTGAGAAAGAGAGAGCAGGGACAGGGAATAAGTGAAAGAGAGGCGCAGAGAGAGAGAGAATGGGACAGAGAGAGAGAGAGGCAGTGAGATAGATAGATGGATCATAGAAGAATCATAGAAACCCTACAGTGCAGAAGGAGGCCATTCGGCCCATCGAGTCTGCACCGACCACAATCCCACCCAGGCCCTACCCCCACATATTTTACCCGCTAATCCCTCTAACCTACACATCCCAGGACTCTAAGGGGCAATTTTTTAACCTGGCCAATCAACCTAACCCGCACATCTTTGGACTGTGGGAGGAAACCGGAGCACCCGGAGGAAACCCACGCAGACACGAGGAGAATGTGCAAACTCCACACAGACAGTGACCCGAGCCGGGAATCGAACCCGGGACCCTGGAGCTGTGAAGCAGCAGTGCTAACCACTGTGCTACCGTGCCGCCCATAATTACCATCGAAATAAAGGTACAGGATCAGACACCCAGAGAGGGGCAGAGATAGAATCATGAGGGTGGAGAATAATGCTGCAGTTATACACAAAAAGTGCATATCCACAATGAGTTGTAAATTTAAATATGGAAAGAGACACCAAAAATGGCTGAGAATGTGCAGGCAACTACTGACAGAAATGGCTGCACGGTCTCTCCCTACGTGAAGTGGAAACTTTCCTGCTTCTTGACTGTGATAGAAAGACTCAACTAAATTCGTTTCGACGAAATAACTAGCCTTTATTTACGAAAGACTGCATGCAGTATTTGGCTGAAACTTGAATTCAGAGAGCAGTTGCCACAACTTGCTAATTCCTCCTCAAGTTCCTGCTTACACAAAGAATCAGTTCAGTATTTATACATAAGCATTATTAGTTTGCGTGACTGAAGCTTATTCAGGAATTTGATTAGTAACAGAATCATAAGCAATGTCCTAAAGCACGACACAACCTGCTGACCTCCTAGAGCTCTTTGTCTCATCATTCATACCCTAATCTTGTCCTTTGATAGAACAGAAAAATGTCGGTGACTCCTACATCCCTGACCGTATCTCGTCTTACTCATACAGCCACAAATTATGCGGAGTGAGCCTTATGAGGTGAAACAGAGGTCAGGCATGTCTTAAAGTTATGCAGAGTCAGCCTTGCTTATATTGTACCAAATAGCTGAACAATTTTCCCATCATGCTATTCCTTAGTTCATACAACTTCACACCGAAGGAAAAATGGAATACCTCCCTTGTGTTTCCAGACCAAAAAAAAAGTAAAACTATCCGAAGACTGATTACTATCTCTGGTAATGGCAGGGGGACATCGCAATATTTGATCTGAAAGGCCCTGGTTATTAATTACCTTGACAAGAATGTGTATCCTGTGTCTTCGCTTCAAAGACACAAACACAAGTGTTAGAAGCTAGCCCAGAGAGCTGTCCACGGCTGCCGTCTCTCAGCCTGTGTGTGAGTCTGCATTTATTAGTGGAAAAGCACTTGGAAGTTTGTCACGTTGAAAATGATACAGTAACCGAAGCAGTGTCCCCACAAAAAGAGCCAGCATTTGGAGGAACATTGAGAACTCTCTCTCTGACTGCGAAAGTTAATGAGCCAGCTGAAGGATTGCAACTGGAGAATGGACTAGAATATCTCCATTGAACGCCGGGACATCTAAACTGAAGAATAGACTACTGGAAACAATGTGCATTGGCCACAATGCTCAGCATCTACTCCTCGCCACTCAAAGACAGTTCCATACAACATTTTTATTTGTATTTACTTAGTCTTTGATTAAATTGTTATTTCTAATCTGGATGAATGTGGATGCATATGTTTTACCATTTATTCTTATCATTTTAGGAGTGAATAAACTTTCTCTGTCTTAAGAAAGCCTGGATAAATTGGTTCCTGTTTTGAATATATCTGTTGGGTCTGGATAAGGTAAACACAGGAAACTGATCCTTGTTATATAAAAACTTCATGCTACAAGCAGGGCGTGGATAGAAATACAGACATGGAGCCAGTCATCCATCCATACTCAGGTTTATGTTATTTGGAGGGTGGGGGGTGGGGGGCGGGGGGGAGCATCCCAGGTAGAAGGTGACAAATCGAGGGGTCTCACCCAGATCCCAGTGGGGAACCTCGTAATAAAACAGCGAGGGGGAGTGACAGAGATTGAGGAAGAGGGACGGAGCGTCAGCAAGAGAGAGTGGGTGAGGCAGACAGCTCGAGAAACAGAGAAAAATAGGGAGACAGGAGAATGAAACAGTGAGGGGGAGAAGGCAGATAGAGAGACACAAAGTGAGACAATAAGTGAGACAGAGAGTGGGAGAGAGATAAAAACAGTCAGAAAAAAATGAGCCGAAGAGAAACAGCCAGAAAGAGCGAGGGGGAGAGGGGGGAAAGGGAGTAGAGAGAGAAGAGACACATAGACAGCTGGAAACAGAAAGAGTGACACACACACACACACACACACACACACACACACACACACACAGACACACACACACAAACAAACACACAGACAATGATAGAGTGGCAGAGACAGAGATGAAGAAGATGAAAAAGAGAGAGGCAAGAGACAGGTGAAGAGAGAGAAAAAGTTGCAGAGGGAAATAGAGTTAGGGATGGAGGTGTCGAGAAAGATAGAGAGGTGCGGAGAGGGGAAATCAGAGAAAGAGACGTGCAGAAAGAGAACAATGGAAGAGAGGGGCGAAAAAAGCAGAGAGGGAGCCAGTGAGACAACAAACCATGAAATCTTACCAAAAACTGAATGTTTCATGCCGATAGCGCTGGCGTGTTTTCATTCCACGGTGCATTGGGAATAATTTTTATTCCCACAAGTTGCACACTGCTCCACTGGTTTCCCTTGTTTCACCGGCCCCGCAACGAATTGACTCCTGCAAGATTGGGGAGTTCCATTTAAACGGCTCCTCAACACTTGTTACACAACGACTGCAGGGGATATCAGGCAAGAAGGCAGCACCGCACTTTGCAGAGGGGGCCCTCACCAGGATGCTGGATAGAGTGGAGCAGAGGTGGAACACACTCTATCCCCACTCCAGGTGATGACCTCCCAGCAGGGTCACCATTCCCACCTGGCATGCAATGGCAGCAGTGGTGAGTGCAAATTAACTCCAGAAGAGGACGGGGAAGCAGTGTCGGAGGATGATGAATGATTTTCTTCACTCAGCTTGGGTAAGCTCCAAAGGGCTCGGTGTTGGGACCCTTGTTGCTTGTGTTACACATGAATGATTTCGACGTGGGAGGCACAATTATTGACCGAGTAGTGTATAGTGTTGAGGGTAGCTATAATCTGCAAAACAATATCGATGTGTTGGTGAAGAGGGCGGTAAAGTGGCAGATGTTCTTTTTAATACAGGGAAGGTCATGCATTTAGGGAGTTCAAGTAGTTATAGGGAATGGATAGAAGACTGTGTGCCAAAGAAACACATTTGTGTGTTTCCCAACCGGAAACCCTGGATGAACATGGATATCAACTGCTTGCTACAGTCCGGGGCTGAGGTGTTGAAGTCGGGTGGCACTGAACTGTACAAGAAAGCCATGTACGATCTACAGAGAACTGTCAAACACGCCAAGAATCAGTTCCGGAGCAAGCTAGAATCCCATGCAGGCCACACTGATTCACATCGATGTCTGCAAGACAGAATAGGCTCGAAAGTGAGGCATGTAAAATCGCCGGTAACAAAGCAACCCTGCTCCATGAGCTCAATGCATTCGATGCCCGTTTTGAGCAAGATGTCAGCGAGACCACGCGTTTCACCACAGAGGCCTTGGCCGAATCGTTATCGAAATCTCCATCGCAGACGTGAGATCAGCATTCTCGAAAGCCAACCCACGGAAAGCGACTGGCCTCGATGGGGTACCTGGACGAGCACTCAGATCCTGCATGGACCAGCTGGTGGGGGTATACGCAGACATCTTCAACCCCTCCTTCCTCCGATCTGATGTCCCTATCTGCTTCAGAAAGACGACCACTATCGCGGTGCCAGAGAAAACCCGGGCAGCATGCCTTAATCATGATGAGAACGTTGGAAAGCCAAAGAGCAAAAGAGCAACTCTTCCCACTCTGCACTGAATTGTCACATTGTTCCAAATTTCCCAATATCCTCCCTCATTCTGGCTGTGTTTCACTCAGGATGTTCTTACTCCCAACCGCTGTTGCTCCCAATGACTTTCCATCCCGAAGGCACATTCCGGCATTTTACTGATTGCTGAGATTTCTCTGTGTGGGTGTTTTGTGCAGATTTGGAAGCTGAACTGGACATTGTCAGAGTTGCTGGGATTGCTGAGTTCAGTGTGCTGAGTGCAGCCTCTGGATTTCTAATCCACTTCCAAATCCACTGCAGAAACCGTGCTCACTCTGCCGCCCCAACCCTTTAAATATTCGGCTGCTGCCCGGGGACAGACAATCACAGCATCGCTTTTTCCCCGCGCTGGCGCTCCACTCGTTGGGATTTAAATCCAGGGCTCATCGCCACACTCCATCTAGCTCGTGCTGACGGAGCAGCCAATCAGAACATCGCTTCTCGGTGCCCTCGCGCCTGTGCCATTGGTGTTGGAAGGCCTAGGTCCACCCCCTTCCCTCGCGCTGACAGACGGACCCTCCAATCAGAGCGGGAGCTATTGTCCCGCACTCCCTCCCCCGGCGGCTTGCGCCTTAGCCGTTGGGTTTTAAAGGCTGAGCTCGCGAAGCCGCTCCATCAGTCTCCTCCACTCAGTCTGCAGAGTGGCCTCAGGGGCTCCACCAGCCCGCTTCCAGATCACGCATAACCCTGAATGAAAAAGGGTGAGGCAAGAAAACCCAGAGAGATTGGGAGTTGTAGAGATTAATGAAGCCACTTCCAGTTTCATTCTCTTTAAGAAAAGAAACAAGAAAAAAAACCTCACAGAAACCCAGAGTGTGGGGGATGGGTGTTGATGGAGCGGATTCCCCTTTCATTCCCTCAGTGAAAAATCAGCAGCAGAAACGCACAAAATGCTGAGAAAAAGACTAGGTGTACCCATGCGGCGCTCGGCTGCAGGGTTGCTGAAGACGTCGCGTCGCATGGCGTCTTTTACTGATTCCATTCGGAGTCGAGACGCAGCATCCAGTTTGCCGTCGATTCCGCGGGACCGTTCAGCAACATCGATGATGCAGTGAAAATCCCTGCTCGCAAAATAAAGATAATTTGGAGGGATTTATATTTGCATTTGTAAACATTTGCATTTAACTTTAGATCTGTTTAATTTACTGTTTCTCTGCCTGGAAGGGATTTGCAGTTAGATTCATGCTGGACGAAGTTGCTGCATGAGTGGGTGTTGGTTCCGTTCTAACTGAGTTTCTATGGTAATTGGAGAGAGCCAGTGGCAGATGGAGAGGGGGGGAGAGAGAGCAGGGGCAGAGATAGAGGTGCGACAGAGATAGTGGGGAAAGAAAGACACAGGGAAAAGAAGGAAAGTCAAAAAGAGGGGGAGCCCATACTAAGAGAGAAGTGGAGCGACAGTCACGATGTTGAAGAATAACGCTGGAGTTATAAGCAATGATGTGGAGATGCCGGCGTTGGACTGGGGTAAACACAGTAAGAAGTTTAACAACACCAGGTTAAAGTCCAACAGGTTTATTTGGTAGCAAAAGCCACACAAGCTTTCGAGAAAGCTTGTGTGGCTTTTGCTACCAAATAAACCTGTTGGACTTTAACCTGGTGTTGTTAAACTTCTTACTGTTATAAGCAATAACATTGATAGCGAGTTGAGGAACAGGGAGCGAGTGCAGTTAAACATGTGGTTGGAGGGATGGTGTAGGAGGGAGGGTTTCAGATACGTGGATAATTGGAACACATTCTGGGGAAGGTGGGACCTGTACAAACAGGACGGGGTGCACCTGAACCAGAGGGGCAACAATATCCTAGGAGGGAAATTTGTTACGGCTCTTCAGGGAGGTTTAAACTAATTTGTCAGGGGAGTGGGAAAAGGAGTTGTAGTCCAGAAGTCAGTGAGGGTGGTGAGGTATTGGGGAAGGTATCAGGGTCAAGGGTGGGTACCGGTAGACAGGAAGGTGGGTTGATATGTGTCTACTTCAATGCAAGGAGCATCCGGAACAGGGTAGATGAACTTGGGGCATGAATTGGTACTTGGGACTACGATGTTGTGGCCATTACGGAGACGTGAGTAGAACAAGGACAGGAATGGTTGTTGGACGTTCCGGGGTATAGATGTTTCATTAAGTATAGGGAAGCTGGTAAAAGAGGTGGAGGAGTGGCATTGTTGATCAAGGATAGTTTAACGGCTGCGGAAAGGCATTTCGAGGGGGATCTGCACACTGAGGTAATATGGGCTGAGGTTAGAAATAGGAAAGGAGCGGTCACGTTGTTAGGAGTTTACTATAGGCCCCCAAATAGTAATAGAGATGTGGAGGAAGAAATTGCTAAGCAGATTATGGATATGTGTGGGGGTCACAGGGTAGTTGTCATGGGGGACTTTAACTTTCCAAATATTGATTGGAACCTTTGTAGGTCAAATAGTTCGGATGGGGCAGTTTTTGTGCAGTGTGTGCAGGAGGGTTTCCTGACACAATATGTGGATAGGCCGACAAGAGGTGAGGCCACATTGGATTTGGTACTGGAAAATGAACCGGGCCAAGTGTTAGATTTGGTTGTGGGAGAGCACTTTGGAGATAGTGACCACAATTCGGTGTCTTTGGTTATTGCAATGGAGAGGGATAGGGCCGTAGGGCAGGGCAAGGTTTACAATTGGGGGAGAGGTAATTATGATGCGATTAGGCAAGAATTAGGGGGCATAAGTTGGGAACAGAAACTGTCAGAGAAAGGAACTAATGAAAAGTGGAACTTTTTCAAGGAACAAATACTGGATGTCCTTGAAAGGTATGTCCCTGTCAGGCAGGGAGGAAATGGCCGAGTGAGGGAACCATGGTTCACGAAAGAGGTGGAATGTCTTGTGAAAAGGAAGAGGGAAGCTTATGTGGGGATGAGGAAACAAGGTTCAGATGGCTCGATTGAGGGTTACAATTTAGCAAGGAATGAGCTGAAAAAGGGGCTTAGGAGAGCTAGGAGGGTACACGAGAAGTCGTTGGCGGGTCGGATCCAGGAAAACCCCAAGGCTTTTTACTCTTATGTGAGGAATAAAAGAATGACCAGGGTGAGGTTAGGGCCTGTCAAGGACAGTGGTGGGAACTTGTGTATGGAGTCAGTAAAGATAGGCGAGGTGATGAATGAATACTTTTCTTCAGTGTTCACCAAGGAGAGGGGCCATGTTTTTGAGGAAGAGAAGGTGTTACAGGCTAATAGGCTGGAGGAAATAGGCTGGAGGGAGGATGTCCTGGCAGTTTTGAATAAACTGAAGGTCGATAAGTCCCCTGGGCTTGATGAAATGTATCCTAGGATTCTTTGGGAGGCAAGGGATAAGATTGCAGAGCCTTTGGCTTTGATCTTTGGGTCCTCGCTGTCCACGGGGATGTTGCCAGAGGACTGGAGAATGGCGAATGTTGTTCCTCTGTTTAAGAAAGGGAATAGAAATGAACCTGGTAATTATAGACCGGTTAGTCTTACTTCGGTGGTTGGTAAATTGATGGAAAAGGTCCTTAGAGCTGGGATTTACGACCATTTAGAAAGATGTGGATTAATCCGGGATAGTCAGCACGGATTCGTGAAGGGCAAGTCGTGCCTCACAAATTTGATTGAATTTTTTGAGGAGGTAACTAAGTGTGTTGATAAAAGGTAGGGCAGTTGATGTCATATACATGGATTTTAGTAAGGCGTTTGATAAGGTCGGCTTATGATGAAAGTGAGGAGGTGTGGGATAGAGGGAAAGTTGGCCGATTGGATAGGTAACTGGCTGTCTGATCGAAGACAGAGGGTGGTGGTGGATGGAAAATTTTCGGATTGGAGGCAGGTTGCTAGCGGAGTGCCACAGGGATCAGTGCTTGGTCCTCTGCTCTTTGTGATTTTTATTAATGACTTAGAGGAGGTGGCTGAAGGGTGGATCAGTAAATTTGCTGATGCCACCAAGATTGGTGGAGTAGTGGATGAGGTGGAGGGCAGTTGTAGGCTGCAAAGAGACATAGATAGGATGCAAAGCTGGGCTGAAAAATGGCAAATGGAGTTTAACCCTGATAAATGTGAGGTGATTCATTTTGGTAGGACTATTTTAAATGTGGATTACAGGGTCAAAGGCAGGATTCTGAAGACTGTGGAGGAACAGAGAGATCTTGGGGTTCATATCCACAGATCTCTAAAGGTTGCCACTCAAGTGGATAGAGCTGTGAAGAAGGCCTATAGTTTGTTAGCTTTTATTAACAGGGGGTTGGAGTTTAAGAGCCGTGGGGTTATGCTGCAACTGTACAGGACCTTGGTGAGACCACATTTGGAATATTGTGTGCAGTTCTGGTCACCTCACTATAAGAAGGATGTGGAAGCGCTGGAAAGAGTGCAGAGGAGATTTACCAGGATGCTGCCTGGTTTGGAGGGTAGGTCTCATGAGGAAAGGTTGAGGGAGCTAGGCCTGTTCTCTCTGGAGCGGAGGAGGCTGAGGGGAGACTTAATAGAGGTTTGTAAAATGATGAAGGGGATAGATAGAGTGAACGTTCAAAGACTATTTCCTCGGGTGGATGGAGCTATCACAAGGGGGCATAACTATAGGGTTCATGGTGGGAGATACAGGAAGGATATCAGAGGTAGGTTCTTTACGCAGAGTGTGGTTGGGGTGTGGAATGGACTGCCTGCAGTGATAGTGGAGTCAGACACTTTAGGAACATTTAAGCGATTATTGGGTAGGCACATGGAGCACACCAGGATGATAGGGAGTGAGATAGCTTGATCTTGGTTTCAGATAAAGCTCGGCACAACATCGTGGGCCGAAGGGCCTGTTCTGTGCTGTACTGTTTTATGTTCTATGTCTATGTTCTATTTCAACTTTAGAAGTGAACGTCGTTTTATATTTTGTAAATGGATACAGATACCAAAAATAGCCGAGTATGTACAGCTAACCACTGACTGAAATGGCTGCAGGTTCTCCCTCTAAGGAAGAATGGAACATCTTCCTGTGCTTCCAGACAAAGTAATTGTAAAACTGTCGAAAGACTTATTACCATTCCCGGTATTGACAATTTGAGCACAACAACAATTTTATCTGAGAAAGCCTTGGTGTTAATTACCCTGACAAGAATGTGCATCCTGGGTCTTCACTTCGAATACAAAAGACAAGTGCGAAAAGCTAGTGCAGAAAGCAGCCTAGCCTTGCTCTCTGACAGTCTGTCAGTCTGTATGTGTTTTGTCTGCATATTTGTTTCTGCCCTGTGAATAAACCAGCTGGAGGTTTGCCACTTTGCCACTTCGAAAACAATACAGTAACAGGAGCAGATCCCGATTGACCATGGTAATTTGTTCCTTAGTGTCAGGGGGACTGGCTAGGGTAAATGCATCGGTTTATATGAATAGGGCCTGGGTGGTGCTGTGGTCAGTGCAGACTCGATGGGCCAAATGGCCTCCTTCTGCAATGTAGGATTGTATGATTCCATGATTCTATGACACCAATCACAGCATCGCTTTTGCCTCACCGCTCGCGATCCGATAGTTGGGATTTAAATCCTCGGATAATCGCAACGCCCCCTCCAGTTCGTGCTGGCGGAGCAGCCAATCAGAACACTCGGTTGCCTCGCGCCTCGGCTGCTGGTGTTTGAAGGTATAGCTCCTCCCCCAAACTCGTGCTGACTGACTGACCCTCCAACCAGAGCGGGGAGGCTCATACTCTTGCCACATCCAGCACCCCCCACCTACACGCTCGGGGTGTCTAACCCTCCAATCAGAGCAGGACGTTTTTCACGGTTTCCATCCAGCCCGCCCCCACACGATCGTGCTGTTTCACCCTCCAATCGGAGCGGGATCTTTCTCTCCGTGCTCCATCCAGCCCCTCCCACAGACCTTGGTGCTGACTGACCCTCCAATGAGAGAGGGAGCTTCTTCCCCGTGCTCCATCTAGCCCCTCACCCACACCCTCGTGCTGTCTGACCCTCCAGTCAGAGCGGGAACTTTTTTCCGGCTATACCCCTCCCACCCGCTCGCGGTTTTGCCATTGGGGTTTAAAGCCTGAGCTCGCGAGGGCGCTCCTTCAGTCTCCTCCACTCAGTCTGCTGTGGCTCTATGGCCACGCCAGTCGCTTCCAAATCACTCATAACCCTCAGGGAAAAAGGGGGAGTCATGCAAACCCAGAGTGTGTAAGTGTGTAGGGCTGAATGAAGCCAATTCCAGCTTCCTTCTCTTTTAGAAAACCAGCAGCAAAAAAAAACTCACAGAAACCCAGAGTGTGGAGAAGGCGGGGGGCGGGGGGTGGGGGGGGGGCGGGGAAGGAGTTGCGGGGGGGCGGGTGGAGGGTATTGATGGAGCGAATTCCCCTTTCATTCCCTCAGTGGAAAACCACGCGGTGCTCCTGCTGTAGGGTTGCTGAAGACGTCGCGCCGCTTGGCGTCTTTTTACGACTCCATCAGGTGTCTGGACGCGGCGTCCAGTTTGCCGTCGTTCCTGACAGACCGTCCAGCTACATCGATAATGCAGTCCAAGTCACAGTTACCAATATAAAGATAATTTTAAGTGATTAATATTTGTATTGGTGATCATTAGCAATAAGGTACAATTTTAGGTGTGTTTAATTTACTGTTTCTGTGTCTGGAAGGGTCCTGTAGTTAGATTCAAGCTGGACAGAGGTTTATGGACGTGTGGAGGTTGGTTAAGTTCTAACTGAGTTTCTGTTGTGCTTCGGGACAGCGATGGCTTGAAGAGTAAATGAAGCGGCCAACAGAGGTGTGCAGTGTTGTTTATCAAATGGAGAGCCTGATAACGTATAACGCTGTTATGATTTACTTTAGCTAATTTGAGAACAGTTAGAAAAAGATCGCTGAGGTGTGAACAGCTCTTCAGTCTGCAACGGAGATGGAAGTAGGTGGATCTCATGTTGGTACATTCTTCATTTAAATCCAAAAATAAATGTGTCGGATAATTTTATATCGAAAGAATTTTCTTTCAGAGAACTGAAGGCAGTTATTTATCCCTAAGTCCATCTTCCAGGCTCAAACATTCTGAACTCTCATCTTGAGATATCATCAGTGTTAAGGTGTAGATCAGAAAGCCCAGAGTATGTTATGAAGCTTGACTAGACCACAACTATCTTACTATTTTATCTTTAGTGTGAGGATGAGGTGCTGCACTCCAGCTGTGAATATATTAACACAAGGAACATGTTATCATAACAAACTTTATATTCAATTATTCCCACTCTCTGGCCGTTCCTCATATTCTTACATTTCTTTCCAGGGCTCCGGGCAATTCCCCTTTAGAAGTTTTGACTTAATAATTTCCAAACATCCAGATTTTTCACCAATGGTCTTAAATCTGTGACACCTGGTTACGAAGCCTCCCATCAGGGGAAATATATTCACCCTATTTGCGGAGTCACCGCACCTCATTATTTTGAACACCTCTATCAACCTTCCACTTCTCCTCCTTTACTCAATGAAGAACAATCTCAACTTCATTAGTCAAACTACCTTGTGCTCTTTTTAAGTTGACTCTCTAACCCACCAGATACAATAATATCTCGGTATAGTGATTACTGCAGACGCAGAGAGCAACTAAAATCTTCACTTATTTTAATTTAGACAATCGTATAAAAATCTTGGTGATATTGTGTCATTATCCAGTGAAACACAGGGTCCTCCAACAATAGGAGATCCTGTCAGATGTAATCAGTGGTGAAAGCTTCCACAAGTGAAATATTCCAACGGTCTTTACAAAATTGAACATTGAAGTAAAATTTATTCATTTAATAAGCAGGTTATCTTTCAAAAGCAACAACTTCTCACAATAGTCTGATCATTACATCTAAATTATCACCATGGAGACGGTTTTTGCCATGATCAACAATAGAGGATAGCTGCTGTGTGGCTTCATAGTGACAGGTGTTAATGTGTTAGAAGCATTGTCCATTTCAGGACTGATATTTTTATGAGTTAGTTCTGATCTCTTTCTCTTTGTGGATAGGTGCCGATCTGATCTGTGAAGCTTACAATGGTTGAAGCCTGGAGAAAGAACAGATCTACTCGTCATGTCATTCACCATCGTGAGAAGAGTTTGGAGGTGTTGCGGAATGAATTTGTGTTGGGCCAGAACTTGGAGAATTGGAGTTTGATGATAGAATCATAGAACCCGACAGTGCAGAAAGAGGGCATTCGGCCCATCGAGTCTGCACCGACCACAGTCCCACCCCAGCTCTATCCCCATATCCCTACATATTTTACCCGCTAATCCCTCTAACCTACGCATCTCAGGACCCCAAGGGGCAATTTTTCTAGAATGGCCAATCAATCTAACCCGCACATCTTCTGGACTGTGGGAGGAAACCGGAGCATCCAGAGGAAGCCCACGCAGAGACGAGGAGAATGTGCAAACTCCACACAGACAGTGACCCGAGCCGGGAATCGAACCCAGGTTCCTGGAGTTGTGAGGCAGCATTGCTAACCACTGTGCTACCGTGCCGCCCCGTGATGTGGGAGAAATCGAGGCTGACTGTTAATGGGACTCATCAGGAGGGTTGGAAAGGAGATTCACTGGGTTGATTCCAAAGTTGTGGGGTATGGCTTATGGAGAGAGAAAGAGCAGATTGGGACTATATTCACTGGAATTAAGAAGAATAAGGGGGGATCTTATTGAAACATATCAGATTATGAAATGAATAGATAAGACAGAAGCAGGGAGTTTGCTTCTGTTGGCGGGTGAAACTAGAACTCGGGGGCAGAGCCTCAAAATAAAGGGGAGCACATTTAGGTCTGAGTTGAGGATGAACTCCTTTAACTAAAGGGTTGTGAATCTGCGGAATCCCCTGCCCAGTGAAGTAGTTGAGACGACCTGCTGAATATTTTTAAGGCAAATGTAGGCAGATTTTTGAACAGCAAATAAATAATGTGTTATGGATAGCGGTTGGGTAAGAGGAGCTGAGTCGAGGAAAAGATTAGCCGTGAACTTATTGAGTGGCAGAGCAGGCGCGAGGGGTCAGATGGCCTCATTCTGCTCCGAGATCTTATGTTCTTATGCATCAGTGTCTGCATCACGATAATTAATAATGACTCCCACTTTCATCATCGCCAAAAATACATTTTCTATTTTATATTCAAACTTGACAAACAGGAACCGGTTTCTCCTGGGCTTTGTCAGCGGTGTCATCCTCTGGAAGAAACATTAAAGCAAGTCCCTGTCTGTGCTATCAGATATACCTGTCTAGGAGTTGACACTGCATTAAACTGGTTCACCCTTGCCTCTCCACTCCACCCCTCTCCCCATCCTCTCCACCCACCTCCCCGCCCTCCCCCCGCCACACACACACATATACACACACATCATCCAGGAGTCTCAGTTCACTGAAAGCAGCCTGGTACCCCAAGGGAGTGAGTACTGGGGAAGTGTGATCATTGTATCATGTCCTTTAAGTTGGTTATGGAAACGTACAGGGAATAATACAAAGAAACAGTATATTTCACGGCAGGAAAATTGACCTCCATAGGGGTCAGAATGGATCCGACTCAGAAAAATCAGTATCAAATACCATCAGGCAAATATGCAACTGAACATTAAAGGAGATATACACTGGGTGCAATCAAGGGATATTCCCATGGAGGGGAAAGGCAGGGCAAACAAATCCAAAGCACCCTCGATGGCGAGAGAGACAGACATTAAGATGAAGGAGATGAACAAACGGGTGTATGTCAGATGTCAGGTGGAGCAGCGACTTTTTCTTCTCCCAGCGTGTTAAGTGTTCGCGCTCTACCCCTCTCTAAGCACAGTAGGAACCCAGTTTGAAGTTACCAAAAATCCCTCACATCCTGGAACCTTGTCCAGCATGAATCCAACTCGAGTTTCATTCATCCAATACAGAAACACTTACTTAAACCCACTTAAAACTATACATTATTTTCTACCATTTAACAATGCAAATATAGATCACTAGCGCAGTTTTGCTGACAGAAGTAATCTGGAAAAACTAATAACAGACTCATCTGTTTTGCTGTTTAGCTCCAATCCAGCAAGGAGGTGGCTGAGAGAGTGGGATGGAGCACTGCAACAGGAATAAGAAGAGCGTTCGTGCGATGACACAGTCTTGCTTGGCCCCAGTCTGAACGTGAATTGGTTCTGTGCTTGGTCCGTTTTTCAGGATCACAGCTTGCATGTCATCATGAGCATGACAACGTTGGGGGAAAAACTTTGGAGGAGCCGGAATGGAGGAGAATTATCCATAAACCTTCATTGTTTAAAGTGTCAAAGGCCTTTGTGAGGTAAAATAGGAGATTTGCAAAGATTGGTGCTGTCATCTGCATTTCTCTTGCAGTTGCCGCACAGTGAAGATGATGTCCGTTGTGCCCATGAGTGAATAAAATCCACATTGGATCTTGGGAGGAGCGCTGCAGCCACAGGGAGAAGGTGATTAAGGTGGATTCTTGTGACGAACTTCCATGTGGCCAATAGCGGGGAGATTCCAGGGTAGTTGCCGCGATTGGGCTTGTCACCTTTCTTGAAAATAGTCATGTTTGTGGTGTGCCTGAGATCCCCTGGCACGTTCTCTTCCTTCCAGAGATGGAAGTCAGGATGTGCACTCTCACCAATCCTGCTTCCCGGCCATGTTCCAGATCTTCAGCAGGGATTTCATCTGCTTGGAGGGCTTGTTTTCCTCAGCTGTTGGATGGCCATTTCTACCTTGTGCCGGTTTGGGTTGTGCTGACATGGACATGGCAGCATGTTGTGTGATGGAGTCAAGGACACGCATGTTGATGATAGAGTCTTTGTTAAGGAGGCCCTTCCAACAGGCCCTAACTGCCTCCCTTTTCCTGATAAATATCTCTCCACTCTTGGCTAACAGTGGGATGGGGCCTTGGGTGCTTGGGCTGTAGATGATCTCACCTGCGCCTACTCTGCGTATCATAGTTGCCAGCTGACTGCGGGATCAGTTTATGTTTCTCAACCCACCATCTGTTCTTCAGCTGCTCCTTCAAGCTCCGAAAAGACTAGCACTTAATGCTTAGAACCATAGATTTCCTACAATGCAGAAGGAGGCCATTCAAAGAACAAAGAACAAAGAACAAAGAAAATTACAGCACAGGAAGAGGCCCTTCGGCCCTTCGGCCCTCACTTCAGCACCGACCGTGCTGCCCGACTGAACAAAAACACCCTACCCTTCCGAGAACCATATCCCTCTATGCGCATCCCGATTCATGTATTTGTCAAGGCACCCTTAAAAGTCACTAACTCCCCTGGCAGCGAGTTCCGGGCACCCACCACTCTCTGTGCAAAAGATTTGCCTCGGAGATATCATTTAAACCTTGCCCCTTGCATCTTAAACTGATGCCCCCTAATAATTGACTCTTCCATCCTGGGAAACAGATTCTGACTATTCACTCTGTCCATGCCCCTCATAATCTTGTAGATTTCTATAAGGAAGCTTCTCTACATCCGTTGTTCCAGTGAGAACAAACGCATTTTCGCCAACCATTCCTCAAAGCTAATATCCTCCATACACTCTCCTTTCCTCCTCCCATAACTACTCGATGTTTGTATTCTAACGGTTTGTTTTGACTGTGTAGCGCAAGAAGCAATAATTTCACTGTATCCAAATCCATGTCACAATAATAAATCAAATGAAATTGAAATGTTATCTTTTTCCATCTCCGGAGCTTAAGTCACCAAGGAGGACCAGCTTGTCGCCCATTGGTATTTGGATCACGGATTGTTCAAGGCTGAAATATAACTCCTCATTGTCTCGTTCTTAGCTTCCAGCACTGAGGCGTTCACGCTGAGGACTGGAGCACACTGGTTCTGGGCTACATTGACCCGAAGGTTCATGAGGAATTCAGTTATTCCGCAAAGGGAGTCCCTAAAATGGCCAGCAAGCTTGCTTCTTATGTTAAGGCCAACCCCATAGAGTAGCGATCTTTTTCTTTCCAGGAGAAAGTGTAACCACCAACTTGCTACTTAAGATGGCCTTGCCTTTCCCACTGGGCCTCACTTCAGGCAGTAATGTCACTGTTGAAACGCCTGAGCTCCCAGGCAATGATAAGAGTACACCATTCCGGTCTGTCGCTGTTGGGATTGCCCATGAGGGCCTTGACATCCCAGATCCAAAACGTGTTTTGCTCTTGCAAAAATACACTTTATTTGTAAAATATCTGGAAGAACATTACAAACATTTCAAAGTGGCCATCACGCAAAGTGCAATAATATACAGTTTCTGGACAGATATCGCGTTGCACTCTGAGATGCTTCAATATAGTCAAAGAGACATTGCAAACATTGCAAAATAGTCATCACCAATGGTACGAAGGGATTTCAGTTCTTTACATACATCATGTTGAACTCTGAGGTGCTTCAATACAATTGTAACAAACGTAATATTTATTGCATAAATTCAATGTGAGTCAGATGTCCCGATGGAGTTCTGTACAATTCCCCTCCTTCCCTTCACCATGTCTGAAAGATCTTCGACAGCAATCTTTGCCCCTCTGGTGCAGCTGCCCCAAGCTTTTCTTTCGTTCAAAATATACTTTATTCATAAATTATCTGTAAGAAGCATTCAAAACAATTGAAATGATCACAACAGGAAAGCGCAGTGCAATGCACATTTTCTTGACAGATCCAAGTGCACTCCGAGCTGCTTCAATGCAGCAATGGAAAACTTGCAAACGTGGGCGGCACGGTGGCACAGTGGTTCGCACTAATATTTCATACCACCAGGGACCCGGGTTCGATTCCCGGCTTGGGCCACTGTGTGTGTGTGAAGTTCGTGCATTTTCACTGAGTCTGCGTGGGTTTCCACTCAGAATCCAAATATGTGTTGTTTAAGTGACAATAGGTTTGCAATGCTGAACTGTGACTTATTGTCAGCGGAACTAGGGGTAATGGCAACATGACCTCGCTGGGATTGTGGTCAGAGCAGATTCGATGGGCAAAATGTCTTCCTTCTGCCGTGTACGATTCTATGTTTGATTTTTTTTTTCATTACAGATCACATAATGCTGTTCAAATTATATATAATGTTTATTTATTAGTGTCACAAGTAGGCTTACATATACACTGCAATGAACTTACTGTGAAAATCCCCTAGGCGCCACTCTCCGGCGACTGTTCGGGAAAATTTAGCATGGCCAATGGAGCGAACCATCACAACTTTCAGACTGTGGGGGGAACCTGGAGCACCCGCACGCAGACACGGTGAGGACGTGCCCCAATCTGGGAATTTAATACAAGTTCCTGGCGCTCTGCGACAGCAGTGCTAAACACTGCACTCTGTCAAGTAGGAGTGCCCCCTGTCAAGTAGCAATGACCCCTGTCAATTAGGGATGCCCCTTTTCTTAATTAGAAATGCCCCTGTCAATTAGGAGTGCCCCCTGTCAATTCGGAGCGCCCCCATCAAGTAGGAATGCCCCTGTCAATTAGGGTGCCCCCTGTCAATTAGGAGTGCCTCCTATCTCAATTCGCAGTGGCCCCTTTCAAGTAGGAGTGCCCCCTATCTCAATTCGGCGTGCCCCCTATCAATTAGAAGTGCCCGCTATCTCAATTAGGAGTGCCCCCTATTAAGTAGACATGCCCCTATCTCAATTAGGAGTGCCCCCATTCACTTGGGAGAGGCCCCAGTCAATTAGGAGTGCTCCCTGTCAATTAGGAGCGCTCCCTGTCGGTTAGGAGTGCCCCCTATCAATTAGAAGTGCCTCCTACCTCAATTAGCAGTGCCCCCTGTCAAGGAGGACTGCCCCCTTTGCAGAAGGATTGTCTCCTATCTCAATTAGGAGTGCCTCCTATGAATTAGAAGTGCCCCCTATCTCAATTAGGAGTGCCCCTGTTGATTAGAAGTGCCCGTGTCATTTAGAGGTTCCTGTGTCAATTAGGAGTGCCCCCTGTCATTTGGGAGTGCCTCCGAGAACATAGAACAGTACAGCACAGAACAGGCCCTTCGGCCCACGATGTTGTGCCGAGCTTTATCTGAAACCAAGATCAAGCTATCCCACTCCCTATCATCCTGGTGTGCTCCATGTGCCTATCCAATAACCGCTTCAATGTTCCTAAAGTGTCTGACTCCACTATCACTGCAGGCAGTCCATTCCACATCTCAACCACTCTCTGCGAAAAGAACCTCCCTCTGATATCCTTCTTATATCTTCCGCCATGAACCCTATAGTTATGCCCCCTTGTAATAGCTCCATCCACCCGAGGAAATAGTCTTTGAACGTTCACTCTATCTATCCCCTTCATCATTTTATAAACCTCTATTAAGTCTCCTCTGTCAATTGGGAGTGCCCCCTGTCAATTTGGAGTGCCTCCTGTCAATTAGGAGTGCCCCCTGTCAAGTGAAAGTTCCTGGGTCCTATTTTACCATTTCCTCGCGCCCGCTTTCGGGCGCGAAAACGTGGTAAAGTTGGGTAAGAGGCCATTATCGTGATCCGCACCTGCGTCCGCGCAGATTGCCACTTTACTGAAACCCGGGAATGGCGGCGATCCGCTTCGCACCCAAAATGGGCGCAACGATTATTTAAATGTATTTGCATGCATTTAAATTGAATTAGTGAACTGCCCGCCCAACTCTATCAGCATTTCCCCCTTTACCACCGCGTTTGCCAATCCGCAACCACGCCATAATGGAGCTGCTAAATAAATGTCTGAATCGGGTGCTCCATTTGCTGAACAGCGCGTGCAATGTTTCCAACGGCTCTCTGACTCAGATCAGTAGCGAGGGAAAGGAGGGAGGCGGGTCAGATCATTCTCTGGTTGGTGGGGAAGGGGGAGAGGGCCGATCATTGCCTGGTTGGGAGGGAGGAGGAGGTGGGTCAGATGAGCCTCTGGAGCGGGGCGGTAGTAAGGCCAGATCATTCTCTGGGAGGGGGGGGGGAGGGTAGTGAGGCCAGATCGTTGTCTGGAGAGGGGGGGGCGGGGAGGTGAGCGAGGCCAGACCATTCTCTGGGGGTTTGGGGGGAGTGAGGCTAGATCGTTGTTGGGGGGAAAGGCCAGTTCGCTCACTGGTAGAGCGGGGGAGGGGAAGATGGATCACTGTTGCGGGGGGGGGGAGGGGTGGCAGGGGCGTCTTCTGCCACTCTGCGAGCGATTGGTGGGGAGGGGGCATAGGTGGCGATCGGTCTGGGTAGTGGAGGTGGTGGATAAGGGGGACAATGATGTGTGTGGGTAGTGGGGGGGTGCATAAGGGGCACAGTGATGTGTGTGGGCAGTAGGTGGGTGGATAAGGGGGACAGTGGTGTGTGTGGGTAGTGAGGGGTAGGATAAGGGGGACACTGATGTGTGTGGGTAGTGGGGGATAGATTAGGGGGACAGTGATGTGTGTGGGTATTGGGGGGTGGATAAGGGGGGCAGTGATGTGTGTGGTAGTGGGGGGATTGAAAAGGGGGCAGTGATGTCTGTGGATAGTGGGGGGGTGGATAAGGGGGAAAGTGATGTGTGTGGTTAGTGGAGGGATGGAAAAGGGGGAAAGTGATGTGTGTGGTTAGTGGCGGGTGCCAGTGATGGGTGTGGGGACCATCGCTCCCGCTTTTTGCTCCCAGGCCACTTTCTCCGCTTTCTGCGGCCCGGGAGCGAACTGACACGGGTGCACTTTTTCAATTTTTTCCAAATGCGCATGCGCAGTTGAGAGCTCCGAACGTTTCGGAAGCGCTAAGCCCCGCCCACAGCACGAAACGGACTGGAGATGGCTGAGTGCGTAAAGGGGCGCCTGAAAGCAGATTTCCAAGTCGGATGTGTATTACGCCCAGATTCAGCACTTAGATTGAAAATGGTAAAATCGGGCCTGAAGTGTGAATTTAGCATGGTCAATCCACCTAACCTACACATCATTGTACTGTGGGGGGAAACTGGAGCAACTGGTTGAAACCCATGCATACACGGGGAGAACGTGCAGAGTCCACAGACAGTGACCCAAGCTTGGAATTGAACCCAGGTATCCGGCGCTGTGAAGCACCAGTGCTAACCCCTGGGCCACCGCGCCTCCCCAATAAACTACAACATTCAAGTAGCTTCCCTACTTACTTCTTACACCTGCAGTTCACCTATTTCAGTTCATGTGGTAGGACACCTAGATCCCTTTTTATTCTAGAGCTCTGAAGACTCTCACCGTTTCGATGAGATGTTTAATTTTTATTTTCCTGCCAAAACTTCACCCAAGAGTGGTGAGTCTGTTGAATTCATTACCACAGGAATTAGGTGATGCCAAAACATTGAATGTATTCAAGAGGCGGCTAGATATCGCACTTGGGGCGAATGGGATCAAAGGTTATCAGAGAAAGCAGGATTAGACTATTGAGTTGGACGATCATTCGTGATGGTGATGAATGGCGGAACAGGCTCGAAGGGCCGAATGGCCACCTCCTGCTCCTATCTTCTACGTTTCTATGTTTCTATGTAAACCATCAATTTCATATTTTGCCACATCGCACTCCATTCGCCAGATCATTAGCCAATCACATAACCTCGTTGCATCCCCCCGTATCCTAGAACAAAGAACAAAGAATGAAGAAAATTACAGCACAGGAACAGGCTGCACCCACCATGCTGCCCGTCTGAACTAAAACCCCCTACTCTTCCGGGGACCGTATCTCTGTATTCCCATCCTATTCAATCGTCAAGACACCCCTTAAAAGTCACGACCATATCCGCTTGCACTACCTCCCCTGGCAGCGAGTTCCAGGCACCCACCACCCTCTGTGCAAAATATCTTGCCTCGTACATCACCTTTAAACCTTACCCCTCTCACCTTAAACCTATGCCCCCAAGTAATTGACTCTTCCACCCTGGGAAAAAGCTTCTGACCCTCCACTCTGCCCCTGCCTCTCATAATCTTGTAGACGTCTACCAGGTCACCACTCAACCTCCGTCATTTCAGTGAGAACAAACCAAGTCTCTCCAACCTCTCCTTGTAACTAATGCCCTCCATACCAGGCAACATCCTGGTAAATCTGTTCTGTACCCTCTCCAAAGCCTCCACATCCTTCTGGCAGTGTGGTGACCAGAATTGAACACTATACTCCAAGTGCGGTCTAAATAAAGTTCTATAAAGCTGCAACATGACTTGGCAATTTTGAAACTCAATGCCCCGGCCGATGAAGGCAAGCATGCCTTATGCCTTCTTGACTACCTTCTCCACCTGCATTGCCACTTTCAGTGACCTGTGTACCAGTACACCCAGATCCCTCTGCCTCTCAATACTCTGAAGGATTCTGCCATTTAGTGTATATTTCCTATTTGTATTAGACTTTCCAAAATGCATTACCCCACATTTGTCCGGATTATGTGATTATGTCCGGATTATGAACTCTTATATGAGGACTAAAAGAATGACCAGGGTGAGGTTAGGGTGGGTCAAGGACAGTCGTAGGAACTTGTGTATGGAGTCAGGAGAGATAGGCGATGTGATGAATGAATACTTTTCTTCAGTGTTCACCAAGGAGAGGGGCCATGTTTTTGAGGAAGAGAAGGTGTTACAGGCTAATAGGCTGGAGGAAATAGATGGTCGGAGGGAGGATGTCCTGGCAGTTTTGAATAAACTGAAGGTCGATAAGTCCCCTGGGCCTGATGAAATATATCCTAGGATTCTTTGGGAGGCAAAGGATGAGATTGCAGAGCCTTTGGCTTTGATCTTTGGGTCCTCACTGTCCACGGCGATGGTGCCAGGGGACTGAAGAATGGCGAATGTGGTTCCTCTGTTTAAGAAAGGGAATAGAAATGACCCTGGTAATTATAGACCGGTCAGTCTTACTTCAGCGGTTGGTAAATTAATGGAAAAGGTCATTAGGGATGGGATTTACGACCATTTAGAAAGATGCGGATTCATCCGGGATAGTCAGGACGGATTCGTGAAGGGCAAGTCGTGCCTAACAAATTTGATTGATTTTTTTGAGGAGGTAACTAAGTGTGTTGATGAAGGTAGGGCAGTTGATGTCATATACATGGATTTTAGTAAGGCGTTTGATAAGGTCCCCCATGGTCGGCTTATGATGAAAGTGAGGAGGTGTGGGATAGAGGGAAAGTTGGCCGATTGGATGGGTAACTGGCTGTCTGATCGAAGACAGAGGGTGGTGTTGGATGGAAAATTTTCGGATTGGAGGCAGGTTGCTAGTGGAGTGTCACATGGATCAGTGCTTGGTCCTCTGCTCTTTGTGATTTTTATTAATGACTTAGAGGAGGGGGCTGAAGGGTGGATCAGTAAATTTGCTGATGACACCAAGATTGGTGGAGTAGTGGATGAGGTGGGGGGCTGTTGTAGGCTGCAAAGAGACATAGATAGGATGCAAAGCTGGGCTGAAAAATGGTAAATGGAGTTTAACCCTGATAAATGTGAGGTGATTCATTTTGGTAGGACTAATTTAAATGTGGATTACAGGGTAGGGTTCTGAAGACTGTGGAGGAACAGAGAGATCTTGGTGTCCGTTTCCACAGATCTCAAAAGGTTGCCACTCAAGTGGACAGAGCTGTGAAGAAGGCCTATCGTGTGTTAGCTTTTATTAACAGGGGGTTGGAGTTTAAGAGCCGTGGGGTTATGCTGCAACCTTACAGGACCTTGGTCAGACCACATTTGGAATATTGTGTGCAGTTCTGGTCACCTCACTGTAAGAAGGATGTGGAAGCGCTGGAAAGAGTGCAGAGGAGATTTACCAGGATGCTGCCTGGTTTGGAGGGTAGGTCTTATGAGGAAAGGTTGAGGGAGCTAGGGCTGTTCTCTCTGGAGCGGAGGAGGCTGAGGGGACACTTAATAGAGGTTTTTAAAATGATGAAGGGGATAGATAGAGTGAACGTTCAAAGACTATTTCCTCGGGTGGATGGAGCTATTACAAGGGGGCATAACTAGAGGGTTCGTTGTCGGAGATATCGGAAGGATATCAGAGGTAGGTACTTTACGCAGAGAGTGGTTGGGGCGTGGAATGGACTGCCTGCAGTGATAGTGGAGTCAGACACTTTAGGAATATTTAAGCGGTTATTGGATAGGCACATGGAGCATACCAGGATGATAGGGAGTGGGATAGCTTGATCTTGGTTTCAGATAAAGCTCGGCACAACATCGTGGGCCGAAGGGCCTGTTCTGTGCTGTACTGTTCTATGTTCTATTTAAACTCCATCTGCCAGCTCTCCGTGCAATATATATCCTGCTGTATCCTCTGATGGTCCTCATCTCTATCCGCAAATCCACCAACCTTTGTGTTGTCCTCCTTATCTTTTCTTCACATCTTACTCTCACACCTGTATTTGTCTCGTCAGTAAATTTACTTCATCCAATTCATTTCCATAATTGGCAAAAAGGATGCGGCCCCAGCACTGATCATGGTGGCACAGTGATTAGCACTGCTGCGTCACAGTGCCAGGGACCCAGGTTCAACTCCCTCGGTCAGCTCAGGAATTGAATGACTGTGCGGAGTCTGCACGTTCACCGTGTGTCTGCGTGGGTTTCCTCTGGATGCTCCGGTTTCCTCCAACAGTCCGCAAGGCGTGCTGGTTCGGTGCACTGGCCATGCTAAATTTTCCCTCAGTGTCGCCGAACAGGCACGGAGTGTGGCGATGCGGGGATTTTCACAGTGACTTCATTAAACTGTGAATGTAAGCCGACTTTTGACACTAGGCTCAGATTAGTGTCCGAGGCCCAACCACCTTCAGCTGCTTCGCCAATGACCTTCCCTCCGTCAAAATGGTTATTTCAGGAAACCAAACTGGCACTGCTTGAATCAGTTGTGATGATCTAAATACAGAGCTGATATTCTCTGAATCCGCAACATCAGGCTGTTTCTAATCACAGATGTTAAGCTATTGTTTCCTACAACTCCTTCAACATTTCAAGAACTGTGTTTCTGAGTGATCGATGAGCTTGGATCTTTCTAAAGTGTGGGACATCTGGAAGATGACAAGCAATGTTTCCACTCAAACGTCATTCACTTCATCTGTGGCCCGAGAGTTCAGGTTAAAAAAAGGGCCGGAACGGTGGCACAGTGGTTAGCACTGCTGCCTCACAGCACCATAAACCCAGATTCAATTCCGGCCTCGGGTCACTGTCTGTGCAGAGTCTGCGCACGTTCTCCCTGTGTCTGCGTGGGTTTCTTCCGGGTGCTCTGGTTTCCTCCCACAGTGTGAAAGACGTGCTGGTTTGGTGCACTGGCCTTGCTAAATTCTCCCTCAGTGCAACCCGAACAGGCGCCGGAGTGTGGCGACTTGGGGATTTTCACAGCAACTTCATTGCAATGTTAATGTAAGCCTGGTTGTGACTAATAAATAAGCTTTACTTTAAACGATACTGATAGTGATTGTTTCCTTTCCCACTGCCATTTTGCCCTTTCAGATTCCAAAACCAATGTCTTTTGAGTACTTACTGTGCAGTGGGTCCCTCAATGCTGACGCAGGAGGAGGCCATTCGGTCTGTGCCACAATGCCACTCTGGAGGAAAATAAATGCGAAGCAAGTCGACCTCATATTTTTAATGAATATCTCTCCTCGGTGCTTACTGAAATAAGGAAAACAAGTGGCGATGTCTTGGGCCACATGCATGTTACTGGGGAGGAAGATATTGGCAGCCTTAAAGCACATTAAGGTGGAGAAATTCCCTGGGTCTGGCCAAGTGCATCCTCAGTTCATGCGGGAGCCTAGGGAAGATATCGCCGAAGCCCTTGCTGGGATATTTGCTCCGTCTCTTTCCAGTGGTGAAGTTCCGGAAGGCTGGAGGGTGATTAATGCCATTCCGTTCTTTCAGAAGGGGAGCAAAGATAAAGCCAGCGAATTACAGACAGCTGAGCCTTACGTCAGCGGTGGGTAAGTTACTGGAGGGGATTCTGAGGGACAGGATCTACCATGATTTGGATAGTCAAGGTCTGATTATTGAGGGTTATTTATTAGTGTCACAAGTAGGCTTACATTAACACTGCAATGAAGTTACAGTGAAAATCCCCTCGTTGCCACACTCCAGCGCTGAAAGGAGAATTTAGCATGGCCAGTGCACAGAACCAACACGACTTTCGGACTGTGGGAGGAAACCGGAGCGCCTGGAGAAAACCCATGGAGACACGGGGAGAACATGCAACCTTCGCACAAAAAGTGACTTAAGCTGGGAATTGAACCCGGGTCCCTGGCACTGTGAGGCAGCAGTGCTCACCACTGTGCCACCATGCCGCCCTAGGGATTAGGGATAGTCAACATGGCTTTGTCAGTGGGAAGTCATGTGTGATGAATCTTGTCGAGTCTTTTCAAGCGGTAACCAAGGGGATGGATGAGGGTCGGGCAGTAGATGTTGTCTCTCTGCACTGAGCAATATCGTTTACCAGGTTCCGCATGAGAGGCTAGTCTGGAAGGTGAGGTCACATGGGATCCAGGGAGAACTAGCAAATTGGATTCAAAATTGGCTGGATGGTAGGAAGCAGAAGGTTGCTTCTCAGCTTGGAGGCCTGTGGCTTGTGGTGTGCCTCAGGGGTCAGTGTTGGGACCCTTGCTATTAGTTATTTATATAAATGATGTGGATGTGAATGTACAAGGCAAGTTGAGTAAGTTTACAGATGATACTAAATTAGGAGGTATCATTGATTGCAAAGAAGGTTATCAAAATTACAGGGGGATCTTGATCAGATAGGGAAGTGGGCCGAGGATTGGCAAATGGATTTCAATGCAGATTAGAATGAGGTGTTGCATTTTGGAAAGTCAAACCAGGGTAGGTGGGGCCATGGGGAGTGTTGAGGAACAGAGGGACCTAGGAGTACAAGTATGTAGTTCGTTGAAGGCGACGTCACAGGTATACAGAGTGGTGAAGAAGGCGTTTAGCGCACTGGCCTTCATCAGTCAGGACATTGAGCATAGGAGTTGTGACATTATGTTATAGTTGTATAAGTCGTTGGTGAGGCCGCACTTGGAGTATTGTGTACAGTTTTGGTCACCCTGTTGTCGGAAAAACATTGATAAAATGAGAAGAGTGCAAATAAGATTTACAGGGATGTTGCCAGGACTAGTGGGTCTGAGTTACAGGGAGAGGTTGGCCAACCTAGAGCTTTATTCCTTGGAATGTAGGAGAATGAGGGTTGACTTTATTGAGGTGTATAAAATCATGAGGGGCTTAGATAGGATGAATGCACACAGTCTTTTTCCCAGGGGAGGGGAATTGAAAAATAAAGGGTATAGGGTTAAGGTGAGAGGGGAAAGATTTCAAAGGGCCCGAAGGGCAACTTCTTCACGCAGAGGGTGGTGCAGAGATGGAATCAGCTGCCAGAGAAAGTGGTTGGGGCATGTTCAATCGCAACATTTATAAAGCATTTGGATATGTAGATGGATGGGAAAGCATTAGAGGGATACGGGCCAAACACGGGCAATTGGGACTAGCTGGGAGGGCACCATGGTCGGCATGGATCTGTTGGGCTGAAGGGCCTGTTTCCGTGCTGTATTGCTTTATGACTCTATCAAATTTCTATTTGTCGGCATGTTAGTTAGAAGCAGTATTTTGTCCAAGTACTTTTTGAAGTGGAATGTTGTGAAGGATTGACAAATGCAAGATTAAGAAAATGCAATTGGGATAAGATGAATTAAAAAGAGTAATTGGATCAAAGGGAAACATGAGGGTTTTTTTGTTTATTGTTTGGAATGGGCGTCGCTGGCTGGCCAGCTTTAATTGCCCATCTCTAGTTGTCATTAGAGGGCAGTTGAGAATCAACCACATTGCTGTGGCTCTGGAATCACATGTCGGCCAGGCAGGATAAGGACGGCAGATTTCGTTCCCGAAAGGACATTAGTGAACCAGATGGGTTTTTCCAACAATTGGCAATGGTTTCATGGTCATCAGTCGATTCTTAATTCCAGATACTGTTTATTGAATATAGATTCCTCCAGCTGACATGATGGGAGTCGAACGAGGTCCCCAGAACAATTGCTGAGTTGCTGGATTAATACAATCATAGAGTCATGAAATCTTACGTTGTAGAAGGAGGCAATTCTGCCCATCGAGTCTGCACCAACCACAATCCCACCCATGCACTATCCCCATAACCCCATGCATTTACCCCAGCTAGTCCCCCAGACACTGAGGAGAAATTTAGCATGGCCAATCCACCTGTCCCACACGTCTTTGGAGTGTGGCAGGAAACCGGAGCACCCCGAGGAAACCCACGCAGCTACGGGGAGAACATGCAGTTTCCACATAGACAGTGACGAAGCTGGGAATTGAACCCGGCTCCCTGGCGCGATGAGGCTGCAGTGCTAAATACTGTGTCACCGTGCTGCCCATTAATAGTCGTACGATCGTACCACTGGGCAATCAGAAACAACTGATAAGTGCCTGAAGGGATATTTTTGAAATGTGAATTAGTCTAGTAGCAGAAAAAACAAGTGTTTACCTCAGTGGCTACAATGGCCTATAGAAGAGGCGACTTCAAGTGGAGGGATAAGGGACCAATTTGCATCTCTGTGCTGAGAAGCTGGTCCACTCGGTGCGTAACATGAAAGGGAAAAAATACATACTCACAGCAAGATAACTGGAGAAGAGTGGGGGGAAACAACTAAAACCATAGCCACGCACCATTGTAGAAAGATCGTTTGTTGGCAGCATAATGGTACAGCAGTTAGTATTGCTGCCTCACATCTCCAGTCACCCAGGTTTTGATTCCTGGCTTGGGTCACTGTATGTGTGGAGTCAGCACGTTCTCCCGGTATCTGAGTGGGTTTCCTCCGGATGCTCCGGTTTCCTCCCACAGTCAGAAGGACGTGCTGGTTAGCTGCATTGGCCATGCTGAATTAACCATCGCTGGAATCATAGAATCCCTACAGTGCAGAAGGAGGACATTCAGCCCACCGAGCCTGCACCGACAACAATCCCACCCAGGCGCTATTCCCATAACCCGACGTACTTACCTTGTTAATTCCGTGACTCTCGGGGCAATTTAGCATGGCCAATCCCCCCGAACCTGAACATCTTTAGACTGTGGAAGGAAACAGGAGAACCCGGTGGACGCCCACGCAGACATGGGGAGAACGTGCAGACTCCACAGAGACAGTGACCCAAGGCTGGAATTGAAACCACGTCCCCGGCGCTGTGAATCTGTAGGGCTAACCACTGTGCCAGTGTGTAAATTAACTGGCGCTGGAGTGTGGTGACTGGGGGTTTTCACAGTAACTTCATTGCAGTGTTGATGTAAGCCTACTTGTGACACTAATAAATAAACTTTAAACTTCAAATCTTTATTTCCCAAGTCCTGTCCATGTACTGATATATCCCTGTGGATGGTGAAGAACTGAGAGATTTAAGTCAGCACACAGATATATCCACATGGATAGAGAGATGGGAAAAATCTCTTTGCCACAAACACATATCTCTGGTGGATGGAGAGGTACTGATAGACTGCAGTCGGAACACAGGACCTGAGGAAGGAAAGATACTGAGCCGGTGCAGTCAGTGCACAAATATCTCGCTGCAAATGGAGGAATCAATTGAGAGATTTCAAAAAGTTAGCAACAATCCCTTTGTGAATGCATTTGATTTGATTTATTACTGTCACATGTATTGGTATACAGTGAAAAGCATTGTTTCTTGTGCACTATACAGAGAAAGCATACCGTTCATAGAGCAGGAAAGGAGAGAGTGCAGAATGTGGTGTCACAGTCAAAGCTAGAGCATAGAAGAAGATCAACTTAATATATAGCAGGCCCATTCAAAATTCTGACAGCAGCAGGGAAGAAGCTGTTCTTGAGTCGGTTGGTGCATGACGTCAGACTTTTGTATCTTTTTCCCGACGGAAGAAGGTTGAAGAGAGAATCTCCGGGATGCGTGTCGTCCTTGATTATGAAGCTGGAAGAGAGTATGTCTGGAGTGCCTGGTGTCCTTGATTATGCTGGCTGCTTTTACTGAGATAGAGTCAATGGACGGGAGGCTGGTTTGCGTGATGGACGAAGGTTTGTAGTTTCTTGCGGTCTTGGGCAGAGCAGGAGTCATACCAAGCTGTGATACAACCAGAAAGAATTATTTCTATGGTACAACTGTAAAAGTTGGTGAGAGTTGTAGCGGACATGCCAAATTTCCGTCGACTCCTGGGAAAGGAGCCCTGAGGAGGAGTACGATGGATTCCAGTCAATGGACATGTACATCCCTGAGAGACATTGGCTGAAATAATACTGCAACCTGAGTACTGATATCTCTCTGCAGCAATGATCAATATATCTTCCTTTATTCTGTGTCTTTGATGTGAAATGTAATTGAAACATCATGTGTTCAAGGTTTGCAAATTTATTTTCTGGTGAATTTAATTCCCTATTTTGATATTGCATCATTAAATCCTCAGTGCAAAGACTATACTGCGCACTAAGAGACTAAATTGGTTGGGATTATATTCACTGGAGTTGGACATAGGGAGTGCGCTGTTTGGCTCCAATTGTATAAGGCACTGATGAGGCCACACCTGGAGTATTGTGTTCAGTTTTGGTGTCCTTATCTGAGGAAGGATGTTCTTGCTATCGAGGGACTACAGTGAAGGTTTACCAGGCTGATTCCTGGGATGGCATGTCTGTCACATGAGGAGAGACTAAATCGCTGAGGATTATATTCACTGGAGTTAAGAAGAGTGAGAGGGGATCTCATAGAAACTTACAAAATTCTAACAGGTTTAGAAAGGGTATATTCAGAAAGAATCTTCCCGATGGTGGGAGAGTCCTGAACTGGGGGTCGTATTTTGAGGAAAAGAGGTAAACCTTTTAGAACTGAGGTGAGGAGAACTTTCTTCACCTAGAGAGTGGTGAATGTGTGGCATTCACTACCACAGGAAGCAGTTGAGGTCAAAACATTGTCTGATTTCAAACAAGAATTTCATATCGCTTTTGGGGCTGAACGGATCAAGGGATATGGGGAGAAGGCGTATCAGGATATGGAATTTGATGATCAGCCACGATCAAAATGGATGGCAGAGCAGGTTCGAAGGGCTGAATGGCCTACTTCTGCTTCGAGATGCCATGTTTCTAATCTGTTTTATGGAACCAATGATCTGGGTGTACAGGTACACAGATCACTGAAAGAGGCAATATAGGTGGAGAAGTTAGTCAAGAAGGCAAACGGCATGCTTGCCTTCTTCGGCCGAGCATGAATTAAAAAATTGGGAAGTCATGTTGCAGCTTTATTGAACCTTAGTTAGGCCGCACTTGGAATATAGTGTTCAATTCTGGTCGCCACACTACCAGAAGGATGTGGAGGCTTTGGAGAGGGTACAGAAAAGATTTACCAGGATGTTGCCTGGTATGGAGGGCATTAGCTACGAGGAGAGGTTGGGGATACTTGGTTTGCTCTCACTAGAACGACGGTGGTTGAGGGGAGACCAGATAGAAGTCTACAAGATTATGAGTGGCATGGACAGAGAGGTTAGTCAAAAGCTTTTTCCCAGGGTGGAAGAGTCAATTTAAGGTGCGAGGGGCAAGGTTTAAAGAAGATGTATGAGGCAAGTTTTTTGCACAGATGGTTGTGGGTGCCTGGAACTCTTTGCCATTGGAGGTAGTGGAAGCAGATATGATAATAACTTTAAAGGGGCATATTGACGAACATGTGAATAGGATGAGAAGAGAGGGATATGGTCCCCGGAAGGGTAGGGGTTTTTTGTTCAGACGGGCAGCATGGACGGTGCAGGCTTGAGGGGCCGAAGGGCCTGTTCCTGTGCTGTAATTTTCTGTGTTCTTTATTCAAAGCTATTGTTGACGAGACAGTGCCCCTTGATGAAGTTCACTATCTTTCATGACATTACTGCCCCCTGCCGCCCTGTTCAGAATGTACATTCTTGCTGGGTTCAAGTGAAAATGTTTAATTGCTCTAAATATTTGATTTGATTGGATTTATTATTGCCACATGTATCAACATACAGTGAAAAGTATTGTTTCTTGCACGCTATACAGACAAAGCATGCTGTTCATAGAGAAGGAAAGGAGAGAGTGCAGAGTGTAATCTTACAGTCACAGCTAGGGTGTCGAGAAAGATCAACTTAATGCGAGGTAGGTCCATTCAAAAGTCTGACAGCAGCAGGGAAGAAGCTGTTCTTGAGTCGGTTGGTGAACTCAGAATTTTGTGTCTTTTTCCCGATGAAAGAAGGTGGAAGAGAGCATGTGCAGGGTGTGTGGGGCCCTTAATTATGCTGGCTGCTTTGCCGAGACAGCGGGAAGTGTAGACAGAGTCAATGAATGGGAGGCTGGTTTGCGTGATGGATTGGGTTGCATTCACGACTTTTTGTAGTAACTTGCGGTCTTTGGCAGAGCAGGAGCCACACCAAACTGTGATACAACCAGAAAGAATGCTTTCGATGATGAATCTGTAAACGTTGGTGAGAGTCGTAGCTAACAAGCCAAATTCCCAGAGCCTTCTGAGAAAGTAGAGGCATTGGTGCGTTTTCTTAACTATTGTGTCAGCATGGGGGAACCAGGACAGGTTGTTGGTGACCGGGAAATCTAAAAACGTGAAGCTCTTCACCATTTCTACTTTGTCCCCGTTGATGTAGACAGGGGTATGTTCTCCTTTACGCTTTCTGAAGTCGATGACAATCTCCTTTGTTTTGTTGACATTGAGGGAGAGATTATTGTTGCTGCACCAGTTCACCAGATTCTCGATCTCATTCCTGTACTCTGTCTCGTCATTGTTTGAGATCCGACCCACTACGGTGGTATCGTCAGCAAACTTGAAAGTCGAGTTGGAGGGGAATTTTGCCACACGGTCATAGGTGTATGAGGAGTATTGTAGGGGCTGAGAACACAGCCTTGTGGGGCACCGGTGTTGAGGATGATTTTGGAGAAGTTGTTGCTGCTTATCCTTACTGATTGTCGTCTGTGGGATCGAAATTCAGGATGCAGTCACAGATGGAGGAGGCAAGAACCAGGCCACGGAGTTTGGAGATGCATTTTGTGGGAATACTAGTGTTGAAGGCTGAGCTGTGGTCAATAAATAGGAGTCTGACAGAGGTGTCTTTGTAATCTAGGTGTTCCAGGATTGAGTGCATTGCCAGGGAGATGACATCTGCTGTGGATCTGTTGCGGCAATAGGTAAACTGTAGTGGAGTCAGATAGTCCGATAGGCTGGAATTGATTCGTGCCATGACTAGCCTTTCGAAGCACTTCATAATGATGGACGTCAGAGCCACCGGAACATAGTCATTGAGGCGCGCTGCTTGGTTTCTCTCAGGTACCGGGAAGATTGTCCTGAGCTTCTGCTCCTGAGCTGCTGCATGAACCCGTTAATTTATGCCGGGACCCAAAGTAAATCCAGGGACGAATTGAAGAATGGGGTGTCATAGTCAGTGACATTATTGATAAAATATTTAAAGAATCAACCTAGTGAGATTCATCATGAATTTGTATCTTGTGAATCCAGGATTCTATCTGCCTGTTTTCTCAAATGCCTGGCTGCCTTTTCAACTGCACAGAGTCTCACTTTGGGTTCATCGTGCTTTGTGTGGTGCGGTAAAGGGACTGAGGTGATTGCTTAATAAGCAAAGGCTAGGGAAGGCACCTGCCCTGTTTGTGATAATGTAGAGTCCATGGACCATGTCTAAGTTCACTGTATTCAGCTGCACTCCGTTTTTAGTTATCTCATAAACGTTTTATTAAAGTTTTATTTGCGCTTCAGCCCCATGCTCCTGATTTATGGGCACCCGGTGTGGAAGGGGATGGGGAAGGTGGAGGACCTCCTCGTGAACCTGCTCCTGGGCCTGGCCAAACGAGGTATTAACAGGTCCAGGCAGCGGGTGACCGAGGGGACCGCCCAGCCCGACTGTCTGCCCCTCCACCGCGGCTACATTCGTTGCGGGGTGTCCCTGGAGAGGGAGCATGCAGTGTCCGAGGGCACCATCGAGGCATTTCGTGCTCGTTGGACACCACAGGGACTGACGTGGATGATTGATCCTTTTAACCACATTTTTATTTCATGTTTTAAGTTTCCCTTCTGCTTAGTCTTTTGTATCGGGGGGTTCACCTTCTTTTTGCGGGGGTGCCTTTCTTGCTTTGTCCCTCAGCTTATTTATTTGATTTGCCAAAATGATTGGCTCGGGATGGCCACTTACTTGCTCATTTTGGCGCTCGCTGTCACACTGAATAAGTTATGAAAAGATAGCAACAGCCGGATCGTAAAATGATGCCTCTCCTACTCGGTGAAGGTCTTCGTACCACACCCAGTGAGATTAACTGAGAGATCTTAGAATTATACTGAAAATGACTGAACCCTTCGGAACATTAACATCCAGAGGGAACTGCGCGCACAGGTCCACAGATCCCTAAAAGAGGCAACACAGGTGGGGCATGGCTGTTGGGAGGGTGGGTTGGGGAAGGGGCTGATGCGTAGGGGGGGTCTTTCGGCAATGGTGTTGATGAATGGGAAGAGGGTTGCAGGAGTCCTTTTAAGGGTAGGGGGTTGGATTCAGGTCCATGTAGTGTTGTGAAGGGCAGGTCGAGGGGAGGGGTTTGTATGTCAGGGTTGGCTTATGTTGGGATCTGAGGAGGTGGGCGAACTCCCTCTATCTGTGGCAGTTGGGGAGAGGTTGAATTCCCACTGTGAGGCTGTTTGCTCAGTGAGTAGTGGGATATTTCCACTGTTTTGCTTTGATTTTTTCCTTCCCTTCTGTTGTCAGCATTCTTGTCTTTTTCTTGGCTTTGGAACGTTGAGCGTGGGATGGATCTGTCCCCGATCTAAGGTTTGATAGAGGAGGGGGTGTGTCCCGCTTTCTCCTTGCTCCACCTTTTTTCCTTTTGGAAATCATCCAGTTCCCTCGATCCTTTATGGTCTCTTGTCCTCAGTGTCCTGGCCGCCATGCACTCCTATTGGGCTCATTCCTTTCCCTTTGTTTCTTTATTGTCGATTCTTACTGGGGGTGAGTGGTGAAGATTGTCTTCCGGTGTCCAGGTGTGTGGGAGAGGGGCAAGGGAGGGTGTGGTTTTAGGGGGTTTTATTATATTGTTGAGGGGTTTTTATTGTTATCCTTCGGGGACGGATGTTTGAGCTGAAAGTGTTTGAGGAGCTTGAGCTGGGAAGGTTGGGTTGGGGAATGGGATGTTGAGCTGGGGAGGTTAGGTTGGGGAATGGGATGTTGAGCTGGGAAGGATGGCTTGGGGAATGGAATGTAGAGCTGGGAAGGTTTGGTTGGGGAATGGGATGTTGAACTGGGAAGGTTTGGTTGGGGAATGGTATGTTGAGCTGGGAAGGTTGGGTTGGGGAATGGGCTGTTGAGCTGGGAAGATTGGGTTGGGGAATGGGAGGTTGAGCTGGGAAGGTCTGGTTGGCGAATGGGATGTTGAGCGGGGTAGGTTGGGTTGGGGAATGGGCTGTTGAGCTGGGAAGGGTGGGTTGGGGAATGGAATGTTGAGCTGGGAAGGTTTGGTTGGGGAATGGGATGTTGAACTGGAAAGGTTGGGTTGGGGAATGGGAGGGTGAGCTAGGAAGGTTGGGTTGGGGAATGGGATGTTGAGCTGGGAAGCTTGGGTTGGGGAATGGAATGTTGAGCTGGGAAGGTTGGGTTGGGGAATGGGATGTTGAGCTGGGAAGGTTGGCTTGGGGAATGGGAGGTTGAGCTGGGAAGGCTGGGTTGGGGAATGGGATATTGAGCTGGGAAGTTTGGGGTGGGGAATGGGAGGTTGAGCTGGGAAGGTCTGGTTGGGGAATGGGATGTAGAGCTGGGAAGGTTGGGTTGGGGAATGGGATGTTGAGCTGGGAAGGTTGGGTTGGGGAATGGGATGTTGAGCTGGGAAGGTTGGCTTGGGGAATGGGAGGTTGAGCTGGGAAGGCTGGGTTGGGGAATGGGATATTGAGCTGGGAAGTTTGAGGTGGGGAATGGGAGGTTGAGCTGGGAAGGTCTGGTTGGGGAATGGGATGTAGAGCTGGGAAGGTTGGGTTGGGGAATGGGATGTTGAGCTGGGAAGGTTGGGTTGGGGAATGGAATGTTGAGCTGGGAAGGTTGGGTTGGGGAATCGGATGTGTGCGTTAGTTGTTGTCCATCAGATTCTTTGTTTCTCAGTCTTTTTGTGCCTTTTTGTTGGCTTTGCACCGTCGGGTCCAGGGGTGGAACATCCATTGGATGATTACTATTTGACAAGTGCTCACGAACACCTCGGTCACGAATTATATCAGGTTCATTGCTCAGTATTAGATCCAGTAATGCTTGATCCCTTGTTGCATCCAAGACATGCTGCCACAGGAGGCGATCCCAGACACACTCCAGAAAATCATTACCTTCCCGGCAGGTACTTGTCTGTCTTTTCCAATCTATGTTAGGATTAAAATCATCCATTCGTACTCACTCTGCTTTGATTACACAGTTGTATAATTTCAGCATTTACACCATCTAGCACTTCTGGGCTACTGCCGCATGGTCTACATGTGACACCTATTGTGGTTTTCGTTCTATTAAGATTAAGGAGGACATTCGGCCCATCTTGTTCATACTGGCCCAAGGAGACTCAAGTACACTTTCTCATCCCACATTCCTGAACCCAGCCCACAGAAACATAGAAACTAGAAGCAAGAAGAGACCATTTGGTCCTTCCAGCCTGCTCCCCCATTCATCCTGATCATGGCTGATCATCCAACTGAATATCCTGATCCTTCCTTCCCGCCATAAACTTTGATCCCCTCAGCTCCAAGTTCCATGTCTAACTGCTTCTTGAAAACATTCAATATTTTGCCCCCAACCACTTTACGTGGTAGTGAATTCCACAGGCTGCCCACTCTCTGTGTGAAGAAATTTCTCCTCATCTCTCTTCCAAACTGTCTACCCCCTTTTCCTCAGTCTAGTTCTGGACTCCCCCACCATTCTTTCTGAATGTACCTCGTCTGACCCTGTTAGAATTGTATAGGTTTCTATGAAATTCCCCCCTCATTCTTCTGAACTCCAGCAAATACAATCTTAATAGTCTCAATCTCACCTCATACGTCAGTCCTGCCATCCCAGGAATCAGTCTGGTAAACCTTCTCTGCACTCCCTCTGGAGCAAGGACATCCTTCCTCAGATAAAGAGAACAAAACTGCACACAATACTCCAGGTGTGGCCTCACCAAGGCCCTGTATAATTGCAGGAAGACATCCCTGTTCCTGTACTCGAAACCTTTTGCGATGAAGGACTACATAACATTTGCCTTCTTTACTGCCTGCTGCACCTGCATACTTACCTTTAGTGACTGGTGTACGAGGACACCCAGGTCTCATTGCACATTCCCCTCTCCTAGTTTAAAGCCATTCAGATAATAATGTGTAGATCCAAACACTTTTAAAGTAGTTTAGGGTCTCTGCCTCTCCCAGCAAATAAGGCAGTGAATTTGGACAACAACAACAACCTTTGCATCAATACGTCATGTCCCCTATGTCCCTTGGTTCTGGACTTCCCCAGCGAGGGAAAAGTTTTTAACCTGTCCATTCTGTATCTCACCCTCATAATTTCGTACATCTCTATCAAGTCACTGCCCAGCCTTCTTTGTTCCAAGGATAATAATCCCAACCTGTCCAATCTCTCCTCATAGCTACACTTTTCTGCACCCCTCATAGAATCATAGAATCCCTACAGTGCAGAAGGAGGCCATTCAGCCCATTGTGCCTGCACCGAACACAATCCCACCCAGACCCTTTGCCCGAAACTCCACATATTTACCCTGCTAACCCCCCTTACACAAGAGTCAATTTAGCATGGCCAATTCACCAAACGAGCACATCTTTGGAATGTCGGAGGAAACTGGAACACCCGGAGGAAACACACGCAGACATGGGCAGAACGTGCAAACTCCATACAGATAGTGACCCGAGGCTGGAATTGAACCTGGGTCCCTGGCGTTGTGAGGCAGCAGTGGTAACCATCGTGCCGCCGTGCCGCTCTCAATCTCCCTCAGACACCTCTAATCATCCCCCACCCGGCCAAGTCAAACTAATCTCCCCTATCTGTCAGAGGACTTCAAAGGGGTCAGCTCACACCTGCAGCTTCGGGTCTGCCTGGGCTAGCAAGGGCAGCCCAGCCTTGGCACCCCCATCCCTGAGAGAGTGGCAAGATTAACCCATTACTATCAGCCTATTAACCCCTTACTACCTACCCAATCCCCACAACCCATGAGGGGTCCTTCCTATGCAGTCTGGCAGCAGCTAAGAGGCAAATGGCCTCGAGATCAACCTCCTCAGCTCCCCCTGCAGGAGCAAGGCGTGAAACACAGGTGTCAGTACAAGTGGACAGTGCCATGGACACTGCCAAGGCTCATGGCCTGAAGGGGTGCTGAGCAACGAGGAGTTGGAAGGGGAGAGGGCTGACAGGAGTGTCTGAGGTGGGAGTGGAACTGAGCGGGCAGTCTAAGTAGTGAGGGGGTTGAGTGGGGTTCTGAGGGAGGGGGCGGGCGTGTGAGGAGTCTGAGGAGGAGATGGCTGAGTGGGAATCTGAGGGGGCAGGGACGGGCTGGGTTCTGAGGATGGGGGCAGGTGAGTGAGGAGGAGGGGACTGGGCGGGTTCTGAGGGGGACCGGGTCGGCAGGGGTTCTGAGGGTGGGCAGGGCTGATTGAGGTGTCTGAGGGTGAAAGAGGCTGAGTGGGTGTCTGAGGGGGGAGGGGACTTCGGGAGGATTATGGGATGGGGCCTGGCTGGCACTGTTGTCGGTGCAGGCACTTCCTGCACTATAGGGATTCTATGATTCTATGATATATGCACGGATTGCTGTTGATTAACACGGGATGGAATTGTCCTATCCCATCCGTTACGAATCCCATGGCAGGCGAGACACAGATCATGCTAAGATCCGTTGGCCTCAGGGTGGATTTTCTGGCATTGGAACGAACACGGCCGGAAAATCATAGAGTCATCAAGGTTTACATCATGGAAACAGGCCCTTAGGCCAACTTGTCTATGCTGTCCCTTTTTATACACCGCTAAGCTTGTCCCAATTGCCGGCACTTGGCCCATTTTACTCTATCTTACCCATGTAACTGTCTGAATGCTTTTTCAAAGACAAAATTGTACCCACCTGTACTACCTCTGGCAGCTTGTTCCAGACACTCACCACCCTCTGTGTGAAACAATTGCCCCTCTGGACCCTTTTGTATCTCACCCCTCTCATCTTAAACCTGTGCCCTCTAGTTTTAGACTCCCCTAGCTTTGGGAAAACATGTTGACTAACTCACTGGTCTATGCCCCTCATTATTTTGTAGACCTCTATAAGATCACCCCTAGGCCTCCTACACCCCAGGGAAAAGGTTCCAGTCTATCACGTTTCTCCTTAAAACACAAATAATCAAGTCCCGATACCCTCCCAGTAAATCTTTTCTGCACTCTTTGTAGTTTACTAATATCCTTCCTAAAAAAGGGTGACCAGAACTGTACACAGTATCCCAAGTGTGGCCTGACCAATGTCTTGTACAACTTCAAGAAGACGTCCCAGCTCCTTTATTCACTGTTCTGACCAATGAAACCAAGTATGCCGAATGCCTTCTTCACCACTCTGTACTCCTGTGATTCCGCTTTCAAGCAGCTATGAACCTGTACCCTCCAGATTTACTTGTTCTCTAACTGTCCCCAATACCTTAGCATTAACTGAGTAAGTGCTGCCCTGGTTCGATCTATCAAATGCATCACCTCACATTTATCTAAAATAAACTCTATCTGCCATTCATCAGCCCACTGGCCCAATTGATCAAGATCCCATTGCAATTGGAGATAACTTTCTTCACTGTCTATATGCCACCAATCCTAGTGTCATCTGCAAACGTACTAACCATGCCTCCTAAATTCTCATCCAAATCATTCATATGAATTACAAATCACAGTCGACCGACCCATGGTGTTAGAAGTCACAAGTTATTTTCTCCAAGATAATGGGTTCAGACTTTCCCCAATTTTTTCAGTGATACGATGCTGACAACTCTACATTTCCAGGTTTAAAATGTTCTCCCTTTACGGACAGGTTGGGGGAACTTTTGTCCAATCAGTTCCTTTTTTTTGTCACAATCCCATCTCCCAGCAGGATTGAAAGATACTGGTCAGCCCTTCCGATATTCCCAAAATTCCTTCCGTCAGGAACGCTCACACAGAACCAGACTTTTTTGTGATGCATTTACAGGTAATATTTGGATGGAAAATATTAACCTGTTTGTTCAGTGACTGTAATTAATTTCGGAATTTATTCTGCCGGTACTAATCGTGTCTCTGGAGCATTCCCATCCATGCTATAATGGAATCCTCCCAGTGTTATCCAAAGTGTCAGTGGGAGCATCACAGTGATATGTGGCTCCAGAGAGAGGGAGCCGAGGGATCAACATTGGGAGAAAGAAAGTGCAAGCTTTCTGCAACAGACGTGAATCCAGGAATGGTAGATCTGGATGTTCCCACAATGGATCAGCAACTGAGGGGCACAGATCTGAATGTTACAACAATTGCGAGGAGTGTATCCTGGACACTTGACTTTCTTTCTGAAGATTGGTTGTCTTCAGCCATGCGTGTCACCTACATAATTATACTGATTCAATACTTTTACTATCCAATCCTGGCTGTTGTTGGTGTCCCTGGTAAGTTTCTCCACTGAATATTAATTATGTAACCCATGTTTAACTCTGCCAATCTTGCCATCTGCTCTACCCTGTTTGCGACTTTTGCTTCTGGTGTGCGTCCTTTCTGAGTTATCACATCTAGAAAGCGCTGATCACTATGTCAATGCTGCCTGTGTTGTGAAGTTGAGTTCGTAATGATGTAAAAGATGTTTAGAAATATGTGAAAGAATTGTAAAAACCTTCAGAGGGAAAAACGTATGTGGTCCATTTAAAAAGCTGTTCTTGTTCGACGCTAGGATGTTTAAATTGCAGAGTACACAGAGACTCTATGTTGCAACATTTGTTTCAGAGGCCAAAAGCATCGGGGTTGCCTTGGTCACCGGCTCTGCAGGTTTTGCATTGTGGTCAGCACAGTAAGAAGTCTTATACCACGAGGTTAAAGTCCACCAGGTTAACTTGGTCACACGAGCTTTCGGAATGTTGCTCCTTCTTCAGGAGAGCGAGGAGCTGTGTTCACAAACAGGGCATATAAAGACACAAACTCAATTTACAAGATAATGGTTGGAATTCGAGTCTTTGCAGGTAATCAAGTCTTAAAAGTATAGACAGTGTGAGTGGAGAGATGGTTAAGCACAGGTTAAAGAGATGTGTATTGTCTCCAGCCAGGACAGTTCGTGAGATTTTGCAAGCCCAGGCAAGTCATGGAGGTTACAGATAGTGTGACATGAACCCATGATCCCGGTTGAGCCCTGCCTCATGTGTGCGGAACGTGGCTATCAGTCTCTGCCCAGCGATTCTGCTCTGTCATGTGTCGTGAAGACTGCCTTGCAGAACGCTTACCTGAAGATCGGAGGCCGAATGCCCGTGACTGCTGAAGTGTTCCCCGACTGGAAGAGAACACTCCTGGTGATCGACAATCCTGGGTTTGCAAAATCTGGTTAAAGTCCAACAGGTTTATTTGGTAGCAAATGTCATCATGGCATTTGCTACCAAATAAACCTGTTGGACTTTAACCTGGTGTTGTTAAAAGTCTTACTGTGTTTACCCCAGTCAAACGCCGGCATCTCCATATTTTGCAAAATCTCACTAACTGTCCTGGCTGGAGACAATACACACCTCTTTAACCTGTGCTTCACCCTCTCTCCACTCACATTGTCTGTACCTTTAAGACTTGATTACCTCTAAAGACACGCATTCCAACCATGATCCTGCAAATTGTGTTTGTGTCTTTATATGCCCATTTTGTGAACAAAACTCCCACTCACCTGATGAAGGGGCAGAGCTCCGAAACCTTGTGCTGCCAAATAAACCTGTTGGACTTTAACCTGTTGTTGTGAGAATTCTTACTTTGCTTTCCCCAGTCCAACGCCGGCATCTCCACATCATCGTTTTGCATTGTGCCAGTCTATGAGTTTAAATAAAACACTCAACGGAAGGGGACCTATCAGATTTGAAGTTACTGTTGTTGCCAACCTCAAGCCAATCTGAGTACAGGGTTGTTGATAGGTCATTTGGATTATAAAAAAGAACACAACTTCCTTCAAGGCAGATGCACCAGTGCTTGAGCCAGGAGTACAACCAGAAGCAAGGCCCGATCACCTGAAGCAGTTAGATTTAAAACAGACATGAGGAGAAATTACTTCTCTCCATGGGTGGTGAATCTGTGGAATTCATTACCTTGGAGTGAGGTGGATGCTGGGACTTGGTAAATTAGAGGAGACAGACAGAGTTGAAATTAGTAATGGATTGGAGCATGGGCTGGTGGGGGGGGGGGGGGGGGGGCGGTGGAGGCGGTTCGTGGGGGGGGGGGAGCGCTGCTGTTTGGTAATGGGAAGGGGGGCTGGGTATTATCTACTTGTTGCACCCCTGATAGTTAAGGGTTCACCCGGCATTTGTCCAGAGGGCCTATTCTACTGGAGAGTTGTGCTGTGCCTAATACCACCTGACAAACTGATTTCAATCACTGACATCAGATCATAGTTACAATTAAAAAAATAGGAGGGGGATAATCTCTTGTAACTTTGGATTTTATCTCAAAGGTGCAGATGGTGCCCCATATGCGACAGCCCCACACACATTACCAGCCCCCACCCAGTCCCCCCCCCCCCCCCCCGTCCCCCTCGATATTCCATGTTCATCCAGCAGAAGGGACTCTTCAGTTCTTGGCAATAAAATGAAACAAAACTTACTCCAACTTGGAAAGCAAACAAAAAGCTTTAATAATGAAACTTCATTACTCCAACACTCGAGGCCTCACCCTGGGCCATTCCAAGCTCCCACAAACCCCAGCAGCTTCTTACTTATACTGAGTCAGTTGGTCAGCTGACCACCACATCATTTTCTCATTGGTTACATAGTTTACTGGGTCAGTTGACCCTTATGGCTTGTTCCCATTGGGCCCTACAACAGATCCAATGTGGTTCTGTTGGTTGTTACATTGGTTCCATTCTAACATTCCACTCACACCCGCCTGTCCACCACCTGATCCCCACCAACCCAACCAGCCTGAACCCATCACTTCCGGGCCCCTCCATGACCTCAGCAACACTCAGAGATTCATAGAATCAGACGGCGCAGAAGAGGCCCTTCGGCCCATCGAGTCTGCACTGACGCATGGAATGCCCTGACCTGCCCACGTAATTACCATTTACCAGCATCTGGTCCTTAGCCCTGAGTGTTATGATGTGCCAAATGCTCATGCAGATACTTTTTAAAGGCTGTCAGGCAGCCCACCTCCACCACCCTCCCAGGCAGCGCATCCCAGATCATCACCACCCTCTGGGTAAAAAGGATTTTCCTCACATCCCCCCCCCAAACCTCCTGCCCCTCACCTTGAACCCAAATCCCCTCGTGACAGGACCTTCAACTAAGGGGAACAGCAGCTCCTTATCCACTCTGTCCATGTCCCTCATAATCTTGTACTCCTCGATCAGGTCGCTCCTCAGTCTTCCCTGTTCCAACGTAAACTGCCCAAGCCTATCCAACCTCTCTTCAAAAAACCACAAGATATAGGAATACAATTGGACCATTTGGCTCATCGAGTCTGTTCTGCCATTCAATCACGGCTGATATGATTCTCATCCCCGTTCTCCTGCCGTCTCCCCGTAGCTCTTGATCCCCTTATTGATCAAGAACCTATCTATCTCTGTCTTAAAGATACTCAATGACCTGGCCTCTCCAGCCGTCTGTGGCAACGAGTTCCACAGATTCACCACCCTCTGCTGAATAAATTCCTCCTTATCTGTTTTAAAGGACTGTCCTTTTACTCTGAGGTTGTGTCCTCTGAGTCATAACTTAAATGCTGCGTCCCAGGCAGCATCCTGGCAAATCTCCTCTGCAGTCCCTTTGACTTGGCCCCCACATCCTTGAGCCGCACACCCCACGCCCCATGTCATCCGACTCCCCAATGTGTCCGAAACACCACCCGCCCACCCCATCCCACAAACGTACCTTCGAAACTTACATTTTCCCATTCAATGGGACATTGAACCTCACTTGCTTCCCAGCAGTAAGTTCTGTAAATAAATATTCATGTCTATCTTCACCCCTGGAACTGGGAAAAGCTTTGCTTTTTAAGTTTTGAACTTTCAGAGCTTCAAGCTTCTCGGTGTCTGGATCACCAATAACCTGTCCTGGTCCCCCATCCAATACTATAGTTAAGGAAATTTGGCATGTCAGCTACAACTCTTACGAACTCTTACAGATGAGACCATGAGACCATTAGACATAGGAGCTGAATTAGGCCACTCAGCCCATCGAATCTGCTCCACCATTCAATCATGGCTGGTGTTTTTTTTTTCTCATCCCCATTCTCCTGCCTTCTCCCCGTAACCCTTGATCCCCTTATTTATTAAGAACCTATCTATCTCTGTCTTAAAGAAACTTAATGACCTGGCCTCCACAGCCTTCTGCAGCAAAGAGTTCCACAGATTTACCACTCTCTGGCTGAAGAATTTCCTCCTCAACTCTGTTTTAAAGGATCGTCCCTTCAGCATGAGGTTGTGCCCTCTGATTCTAGTTTTTCCTACCAGTGGAAACATCCTCTCCACGTCCACTCTATCCAGGCCTTGCAGTATCCTGTAAGTTTCAATAAGATCCCCCCTCATCCTTCTAATCTCCAACGAGTATAGACCCAAAGTCCTCAACCATGCCTCATACGACAAGATTTTCATTCCAGGGATCATTCTTGTGAATCTTCTCTGGACCCTTTCCAAGGCCAACACATCCTTCCTTAGATACGTGGCCCAAAACTGGTCACAATACTCCAAATGGGGCCTTAGACAACCTCAGAAGTCCATCCCTGCTCTTGTATTCCAGCCCTCTCGACATGAATGTTAAAATTGCAAGTGTCTTCCTAACTGCCACTGAACCTGCACATTAACCTGAAGAGAATCTTGAACAAGGGCTACCTAGTCCCTTTGTGTTTCTGATTTCCTAAGCATTTCCCTATTTAGAAAATAGTCTATGCCTCGATTTCACCTTCCAACGTTCATAATCTCACACTTTTCCACATTATATTCCATCTGCCACTTCTTTGCCCACTCTTCGAACCTGTCCAAGTCCGTCTGCAGCCCCCCTGCTTCCTCAATACTATCTCTCCCTCTATATCACTGTCACATCTGCAAACTTAGCAACAGTGCCTTCACCTCCTTCTTCCAAATTTTAAATGTATATTGTGAAAAGTTGTGGTCCCAGCACCAGCCCCTGACGCACACCACTAATCACCAGCTGCCATCCTGAAAAAGACCCGTTTATCCTCACTCTCTGCCTTCTGCCAGTCAGCCAATCCTCTATCCATGCAAGGGTCTTACCCTTAACACCACGGGCACTTAACTAATTTAACAGTCTCCTATGTGGCAACTTGTCAAAGGACTTCTGGAAATCTAAATAAATCACGTCCACTGGTTTTCCTTTATCTACCTTCCTTGTTACCTCCTCAAATAACTCTAACAGATTTGTTAGACAGGAGCTCCCCTTGACAAAGCCTTGCTGACTCAGTCCTATTTTATCATGCACTTCCAAGTACTCTGCGATCTCATCTTTAATAATGGACTCTAAAATCTTGCCAATGGCCGAAGTCAGTTTAACCGGACGATAATTTCCCATCTGCTGCCTCCCTCCCTTCTTAAACAGCGGTGTTACATGAGCTACTTTCCAGTCCTCTGGTACCCTCCCTGCCTCCAATGATTATTTTGCTTTTATGCTATCCTTGACTTCCCTCATCCGCCATGGATGCTTCGTACTCCCCTTAGCAAGTTTCCTCCTCCTTGGGATGAATTACTGTTGTGCCTCCCGAATAACCCCCCCAAAACTCCATTGTTCTTCCACGGTCTTCCCTGCTGGGCTCCTTTTTCCAATTAACACTGGCCAGCTCCTCCCTCATTTCTTTGTAGTTATCTTCAATTAATTTAATATCGTTGCATCTGATTCCAGTTTCTCCCTCTCAAACTGCAGGGTAAATTCTATCACATTGGGGTCACTGCTTCCTGAGTGTTACTTCACCTTAAGTTCCCTAATCAAATCTGCCTCATTGCATTTCACCAACTCCAGAATTCCCGGTTCCCCAGTAGGCTCTGTCACAAGCTGCTCCAAACAAAACATCTTAGACATTCCACAAATTCCTTTTCTTGGGATCCACGACCTACCTAATTTTCCCAGTCTACCTGCTTATTGAAGTCCCCCATGATTATTGTAATATTGCCTTTTTATTTGCCTTTTCTATCTCCGAATTTATTTTCTGCCCCTCATCCTGACTACTGCTTGGAGGGCTGTACATAACTCCCATCTGGGTCTTTTTACCATTGTTTTTCCCCAACTCTACCCACAGAGATTCTGTGCATTCTGATCCTATGTCGCTTGTTGCTATTGATTTAACGCCATTCCTTCCTAACAATGCAACCCCGCCCCTTTGCCCATCTGCCTGTCCTTTCGATAGGACACATATCCTTGGATATTTAGATCCCAGCCCTGATCCCCGTGCAGCCACATTTCTGTGATGCCCACAACATCGTACCGGCCAATTTCAATGTGCGCAACAAGCTCATTTACGTTGTTACCGTACGCTGCGTGCATTTAGGTACAACACCCTCAGTCCTGCATTGACCACCTCCCTTCTCCTTCTTCTCACATTTTTTGCACTGCCTGAGGTTAGATTCCTGCCACCTTCTATACTCTCTGTTATGTTATGTGGGAGGCCAGGGAGGCCTGGTATCAGCAGCTCCTCCACTCATGGAGGGGGCAGGGAACTCGACATTGGTTACTGACGACGGGCGGGAAGACGATCAAACGATGGTGGGTTCATCAAGGCCTCACCCACCAGAAAGGATCTTAAAACTGGCTTCAGTCCCCAAGCATCAACCCCCAAGGGATTGTCGCTCCCCCGATCAGGTCTATGTAAGATGGACATAAGGATCAGGAATGAACTATAGGCTGTATTATATTGTAAATATGCTATGGATTATGCACCAGGCCTGTATTAAGTGAATAGAGAAAAATGTACAATTGTTCGCAAATGTTTTCAAATGCTGTTGCTGTACCGGGGGGTGTGGGGGTGGGTGGGAGGTGTTACTTACAGGGGAGAGTGTTATATATGTTGGGAAATACCTTTAAGGGAACGGGCCATGTGATCTCAGGTGTGGGGTGAGCTGTTGTGATCCTCCCAGAGTGGGCAGTCAATATTTGGAGTGTTGTGTGAACAGATGGAATAAAGAGTTGTGTCCCTGACACCTGACTGTGGAGTCGATATTGAAGAGAATCCTCAGAACCACAGGAGATAAACAAACGCTCTCGATCCCAGTGCTGCACAACTCTACCAGTAGCTTCAATCCTTTATGTCCCCCTCTCCCACTCTCCTCAAGGTGCTGAGTGTCTGTCCCGGTGTCCCAGTGTCCCCCTCTCACACTCTTCTCAAGGTGCTGACTGTCTGTCCCGGTGTCCCAGTGTCCCCCTCTCACACTCGGCTCAAGGTGCTGACTGTCTGTCCCGGTGTACCAGTGTCCCCCTATCCCACTCTCCACAAGGTGCCGACTGACTGTCCCGGTGTCCCGTGTCCCCCTCTCACACTCTCCTCAAGCTGCTGCTAACTCTGATTAGGTGCTCGGTGCCCTTCTCCCACACTCTCCTCAACTCACTCTTGCCTCCTTACAACCTCACAATAGAAAATGTTGAGAAGGTTTGATGTGAAACCTCTTGATAACGTTCTTCTGTACCTAACACTGAGATATAGTTCTATCTGATGACTCTAGCTAAGATTGTACTGTACATAGCACTGAGAGATAGTTCTATGTGAAGTCCCTTCCAAAGGTTTTTCTGTACATGAGCTGTACATAAGATCGGCTACAGCCTGGGTTAATCAGACTATATCAACCTTGATGAACGTTAACTTCATCCAAAACCCACAAACGTGACCACCATAAGTCAATAAGATATAGGAACAGAATTAGGTCATTAGGCCCAGCGAGCGTGCTCCGCCATTCAATTCTGGCTGATAAGTTTCTCAGACCCATTCTCCCGCTTTTTCCCCGTAACCCTCGAGCGCTTTACCAGTTAAGAACCCAGATTTCTCTTTCCTAAATACACTCAAATACCCGGCCTCCACAGCCTTGTCTGACAATTAATTCCACAGATTCACCAGCATCTGGCTGAAGAAATTCCTCCTCATCACAGTTCGAAAGTAAAAAGTCTCACAACAGCAGGTTAAAGTCCAACAGGTTTATTTGGTATCATGAGCTATCGGAACGCTGCTCCTTTATCAGGTGAGTGGACAACTGGTGTTGTGAGACTTCTTATTGTGCCCACCCCAGTCCAACTCCGGCATCTCCACATCCCAGTTCTAAAGTGCCGTCCCTTTCCTCTAAGGTTGTGGCCTCGGGTCCTAGTCTCTCCGACTCATGGAAATATCTTCCTCAAGTGCACTCTATTCAGGCCTTTCATTATTCTGTAACTTTCAATGATATCGCCTTCCTCATCCTTCCAAACTCCTTCGAGTACAGACCCAAAGTCCTCATGCATCACGTCTTTTATTCACCGGATCATTCTCGTGAACCTCCTCGGGACCCTCTCCAAAGCCAACTCATCCTTCCTTGGGTACGAGGCCCAAAATTGCTGACAACATTCTGAATGTGGTCTGACCGGAGTCTGGCAAAACCTCAGCAGTACACCCTTGCTTTTATATTCTTGCCCTCTGGAAATGAACGTTAGCAGAGGGACCTCTGTTATATCGAATGAATATTGAAAGATTTAGAGTCTGACCCTCCATTACGACCAACTTTCCAGACCTCCCGGAACCTCAACACCCCATCTAGGCTGTAACTGTTCTACTTTGGGTGTAAAAAGTGCTGGATTGAAGGGGGTTAGGTGAATCTTTTTGTTTATTGACTGGAATTGATGTGAGTCTCCATGGATCCGGTTAGTGTGCCTGGAGGGTTTTCCCTCTTGTATTAATAAGAGATTCCGTTCAATGTGTTGTCCCATTGAGTCAGCGGGAGAGAAATTCTGACACTAACAGAGATCAGCGGCTGTGGAGAGAGAAGGAGGGAGAGGAGAGATCAGAATCTGGGAACAATGGACTGGAATCTTCCAACAATGGATCAGAATCTGGGAAGAATGGATTAGAACATAGAACATTACAGCGCAGTGCAGGCCCTTCGGCCCTCGATGCTGCGCCGACCAGTGGAACCAATCTGAAGCCCCTCTAATCTACACTATTCCAATATCATCCATATGTTTATCCAATAACCATTTGAATGCTCTTAATGTTGACGAGTCCACTACTGCTGCAGGCAGGGCATTCCACGCCCTTACTACTCTCTGAGTAAAGAACCTACCTCTAACATCTTTCCTATATCTCTCACCCCTCAATTTAAAGCTCTGCCCCCTCGAGCTGGCCATCACCATCCGAGGAAATAGACTCTCACGATCCACTCTATCTAATCCTCTGATCATCTTGTATGCCTCTATTAAGTCACCTCTTAACCTTCTTCTCTCTAACGAAAACAACATCAAGCCGCTCAGCCTTTCCTCATACGATTTTCCCACCATACCAGGCGACATCCTGGTAAATCTCCTCTGCACCCTTTCCAACACTTCCACATCTTTCCTATAATAGGCGACCAGAACTGTACACAATACTCCAAATGCGGCCGCACCAGAGTTTTGAACAGTTGCAGCATGACCTGGCTCCGAAACTCAATCCCTCCACCAATAAAAGCTAACACACCGTACGCCTTCTTAACAACCCTGTCAACCTGGCTGCCAAAGATTGGAATCTTCAAACAAAGGACAGGAGTTTTTCCGACTGGATTTATTGGTTTACTGCAGATTATTGGGGGATATCATCAGCTGATCGGATTCGATATCTACTGCTGGGGATTCAATACCTTTACTATCCTCTCCTGGCGATTGTTGGTGTTCTGGGTAAGCCCCTGGCTCGAATTGTACCGGCCCGACCGCCATGGGAATTGGAGCAGGAGAGGGGCGGAGAATGGGAAGGTCTGTTGAACACGGGTAGGATTTTGCAGCTTTGGGAAGAGTGAGGCTGCAAAGTGCCGGCTCCTGTGTCCAGTTCCTAGTTCTAGAAAGGCTGTTTAACTGTGTTGACTTTCTTGTCATTTACTGTACTGGGTTTGCTGCTCTTGTTGAATCTCTGTATCCGGTTATTAATTCTTTCAGCCACTGACAATTGTCTCAGGGCCTATGGGCTAGGATGTCTTCTGTGTGCTGAGACTTTCCATAGACATGTGACCTCAAATGCTACTCCTTCGTGAGTAAAAGATTGAGACAGAATCATTTTTACCCTCTACACGTAACACCAGTTCACTGCTAATCACCCACCCAGTCAGCAGACCACAGAATCCATTTTATTGGTCATATGTGCACAGCAAAATCTCACAGAGAGAGAACATGTTTTCTAAAGTTTGAAGCTGATTCATCAGTGTCACAAGTATGGGAACATTAACATTGCAGTGAAGTTAGTGTAACAATCCCCTGACGTTACTGTAAATATTTCAGCCCCTGTTCGGGTACGCTGAGGGAGAAATTATCTTAGCCAATGCACCTAAACAGAGTAACTTTCAGATTTTGGGAGGAAATCGGAGCACGCAGAGGAGAGCCACGCAGACACAGGGAGAACGTGCAAACTCTGCACAGATAGTAGCCAAGCCTGGAATTGATCCAGGGTCTCTGGTGCTGTGAGGCAACAGTGCTATCCCCTGTACCAACACAAATCCTCCTACATTCACAGAAACACAAACACACAGACACCTATACGCAAATACATAAATACAAACATTTGCTGATAAAGGCAATGAGATTTACACACACACACACACAAATCCAAGAAGAACCAAAGTTGCTGTAACACTCCAGAACGCCGCACACTTAGGGACACTCGTACAGTGCTCTCTTGCTCACACACACACACACACACACACAGGAGAGGTGGGCGGGTTTACAGCTGCTCCCTGTCCATTGATGACAGGGTGAGCAGTAAAACTGTGTAACAGCCGAGAACTCAGGTCCACGCCCCATTTCTCACCTCCTGCAACCTCACTGGCAATGGAGATGCAGCGGATTCAGTCTCTGCCCATTTCTGGCGGGAGGCTGAATAAATTATTTAAGTTCATTTTAAAACAAATTTAAATGAAATCAGCGAGCCTGGGATGGAATTGTGCGTCACACTTGCCTTTGCAGGCTCACTGCGAGAGGTTGTGTCCGGTGAGGAAAACAGCTGGTCCACATGTATGAGGACGAGTCGTAATGGCCTCGCCGATAGAACCGAAGGCCATTGAGGACACTGGGCAAGTTCGAGAGCAAAGGTAGTTGCCCGTTGGGTAATGCCCACCGGGCACTGTACACTAGGCAGTACCAGGGAGTGGGTCCCGTAGTGGCGGGGCCTGGCGGGGCAGGACCTGCAGGGGCGGGGCCTGCAGGGGCGGGACCTGCAGGGGCAGGACCCGCAGGGGCTGGGCCTGAAGGCAGCTTGGCCCTTGGAGAGCGTGTCAATCCGGTAGGGAGGGTGGCCCAATACCACTCTGCATGTGATTGGTGGAGTAGGGAGCGCGGTCCTGCTGCCACTTTGCACGAGATTGGTGAGGTAGTTTGGTCGTGCTGCCCTGGTTAGGGGAGGGGGCCTCGCTGCCTCTTTGCATGCACAGTGGGGTAGGGAGGAGGGGGTTGCTGCCTCTCTGCATGCATAGTGGGGCAGGCAAGGGGTCTCGCTGCCTCTCTGCATGCACAGTGGATTCGGGATGGAGGGTCGCACTGCCTCTCTGCATGCACAGTGGGTTAGGGAGGGGGCCTCGCTGCCTCTCTGCATGCACAGTGGGATAGGGAGAGGGTCTCGCTGCCTCTCTGCACGCACAGTGGGATAGAGGGGTTCTCGCTGCCTCTCTGCATGCACAGTAGTGTAGGGAGGGGGTCTTGCTGCTTCTCTGCATGCACAGTGGGTTAGGGAGGGGGTCTCACTGCCTCTCTGCATGCACAGTGGGATAGGGAGTGGGTCTCGCTGCCTCTCTGCATGTAATTGATGTGGGGGAAGGGGGGTGATTGGTCCAGATGGTGAGTTTGGGGCTATAAACGGTCGGCGGCTGCTCACAAATAGCTGGGGCCCCCCGGACTATCTGGGAGCAGCTGCTGTGTTGAAGCTCGCTGCAGCAGCAGAGAGCTGACAGATGTCTCTCTCAGACCAGGCGGCTCACTGCTGGCTGCAATTGCACATTTGCAGCCACATAGGTTTGGTACATGGTCGGTCTCCGAGCCAGCACTGTGAGAGCTGCAAGTGATGGGGCCACTGCTGAGGGTGGTCTAACAGCCATCGCGTTTTAACAGCACAAAATGAGGCCCTTCGGCCCATTATTTCTGAACTGGTCATCAAACACCTATCCAATCGAATTCCATTTTCCAGCCCTCGATCCACAGCCTTGTATGCTCTGGCGTTTGAATTGCTGATCTAAATGCCTCTTGTGGTTGTTCCCGCTTCTAACGTCCTTTCAGGCAGTGAGCTGCAGATCCCAGCACCCTGTGGATGGGAACATTTTTCCTCAAATCCACACAGAAATCTGCCCTTTGCCTTAAATCCACGCCCCTCTGGTTATTGACACCTCTACTGAAGGGAAAAAAGTTTCTTCCTATCTGTGTGCAGCATAATTTTGTACATATCACTCAGTCCACGCCCCCCACCTGAAAGCACTCCCGACCACCACCCACTACACCCACTCCCCCTCCAGCCGTCTCTGCTCTAAGGTAAAATAAACCCAGCCTCACCAGCCTCTCCTCATAGCTGAAACTCTCCAGCCCAGGCAGCATCCTGGTGAATCTCCTCTCCACCATCTCCAGCGTAATTACATCCTTCCTGTCGTGCGATGACCAGAGCTGCACACAGTTCTCTTGCTCTGGTCTAACCAGCATTTTATAAACTTCCATCATCACCTCCCAGCTCTTATATTCTATGCTGCGGCTGCTAAAGGCAAGTATCCTACATGTTGTCTTAACCACCTCATCTACCTGTCTTGCTGCTGTTAGGGAACCGCATATCTGCACCCCAAATTCATTCTGGTCCTCTGCACTTCCTCAGACTCGACCGGACATGGTGCATTTCCTTGCCCGGATAGTCGTCCCAAATGCATCGCCTCACATTCTTCAGGTGTAAATTACATTTGCCCATTTGACCAGCCTTTCAGTTTCCTCAGCACGGTGGCACAGTGGTTAGCACTGCTGCCCCACAGCGCCAGGGACGTGTGTTCGATTTCTGGCTTGGACCACATCTTTGTGGAGATTTCACATTCTCCCCGTGTCTGCATGGGCTTCCTCCGGGTGTTCCAGTTTCCTCCTACAGTCCAAAGACTTGTGGGTTAGATGGATGGGCGAGGACAGACTGGACGTAGTATCAGGGAGAATCACGAGGGTAAATGCATGGGGTTATTGGATATCGTCTGGGTTGGATTGTGCTCAGTGCAGACTCGATGGGCTGAATGGCCTCCTTCTGCCCTGTAGGATTCTATGATTCCTGTTATCTAAGGCTTTCCTCCTCAATATTTACCATACTATCAATTTTTGTATCATCTGAGAACTTACTGATCATACCTCACACATACATGTCTAGACCGTCAATGTACACTACAAACAGCAACGGACCCAGCATCGATCCCTGTGGAACCCCACTGAATACAGGCTTGCTGTTACAAAAGCAACCTTCGACCGTCACACTCTGCCTCCTGCCACTCAGGCAATTTTGAATGTAATATACCAAATTGCCCTGGATCCCATCGGCTATTACTTTCTTGTTCAGTCTCCCACACGGGAATTTGTCAAAAGATTTTCTGAAGTCCATGTAGACTACATCGACTGCACTTCCCTCATCTCCTCATCCAGTCAACTCCTCGATATATACCAGCGAATTCTTAGACGTGATCTCTCCCTGTCAAAGCCATGCTGACTATTGTTCAGAAATCCTTACCTCTCGAAGTGGAGATTAATTCTGTCCCTCAGGTTGTTTTCCAATAATTTCCCCACCACGGATATGGTGATGATGGTGTCCTTGGGGTGATCCTGGATGTCTCCAGGGCACCTTGCAGGATGGCAGTATGGCACAGTTGTTAGCACTGCTGCCTCACAGCATCAGGGACCCCGGTTCAATCCCCGGGATTCCATCATCACCAGTGAAGCTTTATTTTACTTTGAAAACCCTTTCTGCACTGCAGTGTTTCTATGATTCTGAGTCGATTGGTCCATGTCCTCACACATTTTTTATATTTTTCTCTGATGGAACAAGGGGGAAGAGTTTATGTCCATGGTGCGCTATTCCTTATTTAGGCAGGTTGATTTTGCAAGGCAACGGGAAGTTTAGACAGTTTAGACAGAGTCTAAAACTTCACCAAGCTTTGAAGTTTTTGCAGTCTTGGGCAGGGCAGGAGCCATACCAAGCTAGAATGTTGTTTATGGTGCATCTGTAAAAGTTGGTGCGAGTCGCAGCTAACATGCCAAATGTCCGTAAACCTCTGAGAAAATAGAGGCGTTCGTAGGCATTTTTAATTATAGGGTCGTCATGGAGGAGCCAGGAAAGAGTTTTTGTGATCTGGACCCTAAAATGTGAAGCTGCCGACCATTTCAACTTCATCCCATTGATGTAGATAGGGGCATGTACTCCACTATGCTTCCAAAAGTCGATTTGCTTTGTTGACATTGAGGAAGAGATTATTGTTGTCGCCCCAGATCACCAGATTGTCTGTCACTTCCTTGTTCTCGGTCTCATCGTTGTTTGTGATCCGACTCACTACAAGTGTCATCAGCAAACTTGGAAATCGAGTTGGAGGGGAATTTGGCCACACAGTCACCAGCGTATAAGGAGCATAGGGGGCTGAGGACGCAGCCTTACAGGGCACCGCTGTTGAGGATGATTGTGAAGGAGATGTTGTTGATTGTCCTTAATTTTGCTGTCTATGGATTAGGAAGTTCAGGATCCAATTGCAGAGGCAAGAGCCAAGCCCAGGGCCACGGACTTTGGACATGAGTTTCGTCGGACTAATGGTGTTGCAGGCTGAGCTGTAGTCGATAAACACGAGTCTGTGTTCCAGGGTTCACTGTCGGGCCAGGGAGATGGCATTGTGGACCTGTTGTGGATGTCGGTGAACTGTCGTGGATCCAACCAATCTGGGAAGCCGGAAATGATTCATGTCATGACTAACCTTTTGATGCATTTCATAATATTGGATATCAGAGTCACCGGACGATAGTCATTAAGGCAGCCTGCTTGGCCTTTTCTTTGTTACTGGCCTTTGTTTGAGATTTTACCTGGTGCATAGATTGGCAACCTTCCTGCCCAGAGAGGACTCATGGAGCTGCACTGGTCCAGTAGACGATAGTGGGGCAGCAGCGATTGCACTGAGTATTATGGATGATAGTTATTCGCTGAAACCTGAAGCATTCTCCCACTGTTTAAAGCAAACCCTGTTACTTGCGTTCTGTGCCAATCGAGTTTGAGATTACTATTTATTCCTGTGTTGTGCTAACAGTGGCCACAATGCTGTAATCTCCTCTCCAGGGTACAGTTCTGTGAAAATATAATAGAGATTCCGTGCTGTCAAGACATCATGGTATCCCTCTGCCAACTGTTACTATTGTCCAGAGGCAAGGGTCAAACCAGCACTATTTGGTACCAGCTCTGTTGCAGGGGTTGTCAGTAAGCTGTCTGAGAGACGACAGGTTACCACCGACAGGACTCCAGTCTGGATTTTCTGTCAGGGTTTACTCACTCATCCTTCTTCCCCTCCAAATCACCCACAAGGGAGGGGGGCTATTTACTTGTAGCTGAGTGGGGGCCAATGTTGTGGACTCTCCGGAAATCTCGCTCCCAAATATATACCATTTTGTTGCTACCATGGAGCAGCACGGTTGGACAGTAGTTAGCACTGCTGACTCACAGCGTCCGGGACCTGGGTTCAATTCCAGGCTTGCATCACTGTCTGTGTGGAGTTTGGACCTTCTCCCCGTGTCTGTGTGGGTTTCCTCCGGATGCTCCACTTTCCTCTCACACTGTAAAAGTCATGCTGGTTTTAAAAATAAGTGATTTTATGTGTGTACATTCTTTTTTATTTCAACCCATCCTCAGTCCAAATGGTAACTTCTTTCCCTGAATCCTGTCTAATTTTATTCTTTATTTCCCTTCCTGACAGTGAACATAATCACAATTGTGACACTGACGAGCAGAAACTGTGGTCTGTCCAAATGTGTGACTCGTTACCTGGTGGCCATGTCAGTGGGGGATCTGCTGGTCATTATCCTCGACCTGATATTGAGACACATTCCCGTTGTTTATTGGGAACAGTTTGATTTTCTGCTGTCGGTCCCCGTGTGTAACATCCACGCCATCCTGCTTTATGCAGCTACTGACTGTTCTGTCTGGTTCACCGTCACTTTCACCTTTGATCGATTTGTGGCCATTTGCTGCCCCAAGCTGAAAAGTAAATATTGCAGTGAGAAATCGGCAGCTGTGGTTCTGGGAACAGTGACGGTGCTGAGCTGCTTAAAGAACATTTTCTGGTATTTTATGTTCTTAAATGTATATCAGCTGGTGAACGTCCCCTGGTTTTGTGATGTCACAGAGGATGTTACGAATTCTCCGGACTGGGTAACAATCGAGTTCCTCCACAACATTCTAACCCCGGCTGTCCCATTCGTCCTGATTCTGCTGCTCAATGCTTTCACCGTCAGACACATTTTCGTGAGCAGCAGAGCCCGCAGGAGACTTCGGGCTCAAAGCAGTGGGGAGAATCCCAGAGACCCAGAGATGGAGAGTCGCAGGAAATCCATCATTTTACTGTTTGTTATCTCAGCCAATTTCATCCTGTTATGGTCAACATTAATGGTTTATTCTATATGGCGTCGGATGCATGATTTGGGCTATCAGTTGGTACGGTTAGATGAATTTGTTCTGGAATTGGGCTTCATGCTGCAACTCGCAAGCTGTTGTACAAACACTGCCATTTATGCTGTGACACAGACTCACTTCAGGCAGCAGCTAATAAAGCTGCTGAAATATCCCCTTACTTCAATTCTTCAACTCATTAAACCCTGAGAGGAAACTACAAACACAAGACCCCTGACGCTTCCTATTGGACATTCAAACTATAAATAACAAACAGCCTCACAGAGACAGAAAGAGTGACCGATAGAGAGAGAGAGAGAGGGCAGTGAGAGCAACAGTGAGAGTGACAGAGAGACGGAGATTGAGGGAGAGGGGGAAGGGCATAAATACATGGAGCGTGACAGATTTTGAAAGAGTTTCTAACAGATACAGGGAAAGAAACAGAGAGAGCGAGAGAGAGAGAGAAAAAGAGCGAAAGGACAGAAACAGATAGGGACTCTCACAGAGCGAGAAAAAACAGGGATAGAGATTGGGGGAAATGGGGAGGGAGATAGACAGGGAATGAGAAAAGGAGACAGAGGGAGACAGATGGGAGGATGTAATGAGAGAGGGAGACTAAGACGGAAAGGGAGACAGAAAGGGAGGCAGAGAGAAACAGATACAGAGACAGAGAACGTCAGCGAATTTGAAACAGTGAGAAAGAATGAGTACAGCAAGAGCAAAAGACAGAGCGAGGCAGAGAGAGAGAAAGACAAAGAAATAAGAAAAGGGGGACAGAGAAGGAGAGGGAGAAGGAGAGTGAGACTGAGAGGGGGGAGGATACATAGTGGAAGAGTGTAGAGAGAAGGTGAATGAGGGAGATGCAGAGAGACAGTAAGAGACACAGAAAAACAGGCAGAGAGAGAGACACAGAGAGAGAGATACAGAGAGTGGGATGCACAGAAAGACAGAAAGAGACAGAGAGAGATATACTTAGTGACTTTAACGATACCCATCAGGTGGAGTTATTGGAATATGAGCTCTCTGATTGAGGCAGTTAATGCTGTCCAATCCGGGAGCCCTGCAGACGTATATAATATGGTGTGTCCAGGTTACTGGAACTCAGGGTGTGTACACTCAGGCTGTGGATGTGATGGACTGGTGGTTTTATCACGAGACTAGTAATCCAGAAACTCAGCTAAAGTTCTGTGCACCCGGGTTCGAATCCCGTCACAGCAGATGGTGGAATTTAAATAAATATATCTGGAATTCAGAATCAGCTGGTGACCATAAAAACATTGTCGATTTTCGGAAAAACACATCTGGTTCACCAATGTCCCAGGGAAGGAAATCTGTCGTCCTTATGTGGTCAGGACTCAATGTGACTCAAAGTGGTTGACACTTAATTGTCCTCTGAACATGGGCAACAAGGGATGGGCGATAAATGCTGGCCGACCAGTGACACCCAAGTCCCAAGAGTGAATAAAAATACTTTGTACTGGGAAATTGGAAACAAACGGTAAACTGTTTCTCGCAGCTGGATAAATACCCAATCCCTCTGATTGAGGACTTAAACTCAAAGCTGGCAGGATGATTCTTGTTTCCAATTATGAACTTATTCACGTGCACTTATATAGGATTCCCAGCGATATTCAACACTTCATACTCAGAGGAAGTTTAACATTTATAAAGTGTCAAATATAGGCTTACATTAACACTGCAATGAAGTTACTGTGAAAATCGCTTAGTCCTCGCACTCTGGTGCCTGTTCGGGTAACATTGAGGGAGCATTTAACATGGCCAATGCACCACACCAGCATGTCTTTCAGACTGTGGGAGGAAACCGGAGAAACCAGAGGAAACCCACGCAGATACGGAGAGAATGTGCAGACTCGGCACAGTGACCCAATCCAGGAATTGAACCCAGGTCTCTGGCGTTATCAGGCAGCAGTGCTAACAAAGAACAAAGAACAATACAGCACAGGAATAGGCACTTCGGCCCTCCAAGCCTCTGCCGCTCCCTGGTCCAAACTAGACCATTCTTTTGTATCCCTCCATTCCCACGCCGTTCACATGGCTGTCTAGATAAGTCTTAAATGTTCCCAGTGTGTCCGCCTCCACCACCTTGCCTGGCAGCGCATTCCAGGCCCCCACCACCCTCTGTGTAAAATATGTCCTTCTGATATCTGTGTTAAACCTCCCCCCCTTCACCTTGAACCTATGACCCCTCGTGAACGTCACCACCGACCTGGGGAAAAGCTTCCCACCGTTCACCCTACCTATGCCTTTCATAATTTTACACACCTCTATTAAGTCTCCCCTCATCCTCCGTCTTTCCAGGGAGAACAACCCCAGTTTACCCAATCTCTCCTCATAACTAAGCCCCTCCATACCAGGTAACATCCTGGGAAACCTCCTCTGTACTCTCTCCAAAGCCTCCACGTCCTTCTGGTAGTGTGGTGACCAGAACTGGACGCAGTATTCCAAATGCCAATATTCCAATAACAACTGTGACACCTCGTCGACGGTGATAGTTTGGGCAAAGAGGTTCCAGAAGTGCCTGCATGGCGGTGCAGCGCATAACATCGGCCCATATCCAGCTGTGGGCTTTATTACTGTCTGCCTAACATTATCGATTGGAACATCCTCCAGAAAGCCGAGTCGCTAAGGCAGATGCCTTGAGCTGGCTACGATTAAGCGACAGTTGTCGTACCCCCAATGGAAGAGACGGTAATCAGGAACTTTTTCAAAACTCTCCCAGTAGCTGACAATAATATTCGGCTGTGGAGGCAAAATTATCCAGTCCTGAATGAATTGAAGCAGCTAGTGCTGATGGGGGAATCCAAAAGGCCGTTACAGCCTGAATTACACCCATATTGGAGTGGCAGAAAGCAGCTGACTGTGGAAGAGGGCACACACCTATGGGGTTCAAGAGTGTCATCCTGAGCCAGGTTCACCATCCCATGGTGAACTTTACCATGGCCACCCAGGAATGGCAAACTGAAGATCCTCCAGGTTGCCCTGTCTGGTGGCAAGGTATGGATGCAGATATTTGTTCGTGGGTCAGTGTTGGCAATATCAACAAGGGCAGAACTATCACCAGTCACTACTCTTCACACTTGGGAATGGCCAGGACGGCCGTAGACGTGGCTGCACATGGACAGTGCCGGACCGTTCATGGGGTCTATATTCCTGATAATGGTAGATGCTGATTCAAAATGGATGGCCGTACACAGGGTGAGTTAATCAAGCACAAGGACAAGAGTGGAGAAACTTCGCACCTCTTTCTTGACACCCGGAATCCCAGAAATGTTCGCGTCTGAAAATGGACCACCCTTCATCAGTCAGGAATTTGTGCATTAGATGAAGTTGAACAGAATTTGACACATTAGGACAGTGCGAAATTCCCCATCATCCAACGGCCTGGCAGAAAGAGCGGCCCAAACAGTAAAAGCAGGTTCAAAAAACCAGCCCACAGCCTCCTTGGACACCAAACCATCCAGATTCATCTTCAATTACAGGACGACAGCACCAACCCCCCTCCCACCTGCAATGACTGGAATAGCCGCAGCAGGGTTCAGGGGAAGTTGACTCCACTCAAGGTTGAGTCTAATTTTCCCGAGGGCGGGAGGTTGGCAAGGCATCAAGACACCCCGTGCCGATCCCACCAGCCGAGAGAGGGACTTAAAGGCACTTGATAGGTTATTAGTAAACAATCATGGCAATGGATCCGCGTAGTTATGAGGCATGAGGAACAGGGCCAGTTTCTTATCAAGTCCGCTTGGGAGATACCATCCTATGAGAATGCTTCAATCATCTACAAGCCATGAAGCCCCAAACCGTGCCTGAAAAGTCTATTTCCAGCACACCGGGAACTTTGGAAAGAACTCCAGGCACTCCGGCTCCTGTTCTCCATCTCCGCCAGTGGGAACCTCGGAGTCTGAAATGGACACAGTGGGTTAAGCCTCTCGATCACATTGTCACCTGATAAAGGGAACTCGGGCCACAAGGCTCATGGTGGAAGAGGCGAGCTCCGGTCTGCTGAACCCCACTCACTTCCGAAGCTGAGCAGCAGGAACCGGACCCAGCATTGAAACTCCAAAAAAGGCTTCTAAGGCGGTCAGCCCTCGGCGGTTACTCAGACCTGGAGGGGGAGGGGGTGCAGTGACTTCAATCCGGTTCATGAGTTGGACACGGGCAAATATAAACTACCGAACTGAGGCCTGTGAAATGTGCCCACTCAGGGAGCTCCACAGAGTGCAAGCTGCAGAGAGTGAAGCACTGAGAGTTGGGGTAAGTGTGGGAGTTTAGGGAACTGGATGGAGATGTATTGCTGTGTCTTGTGTCCCTTACTGCCCGGTCCCTTACGACCAGGTGTCACCCAGACATTACAGTTCAGAAAGTTCCATGGGACCAACGGAAGCAGCGGTAAGGTGAGTAAGGCCTTGGAAGGAACACTCAGGGAATTTTCTGAGCAGCTCCTGCTGACGTGATAGCTTCAGGAAGGGCTCCCAATATTGTTAATGTTCTGGGGACCCGTGTTCGAATCCGGTCACAGCAGCTGGTCGAATTTGAATTCACTAAAAGATATCTGGAGTCAAAAATCTACTGATGACTATAAAACCATTCTCCATTGTCGGAAAACCCCATCTGGTTCACTAACACCGTTTAGGGAAGGAAACCTGCTGTCCGTATCAGGTCTGGCCTCCATGTGGCTCCAGAGCCACAGCAATGTGTTTAACTCTCAACTGCTCTCCAATGTCAACTAGGGACAGGCAGTAAATGCTGGTCAGCCAGGGACGCCCATGTCCTTCGAATGATTAAACAAACAGGTTTGTGACACTGGCTCCCTGTGCGGACGTGGGCGGGGGCTGAAATGAGGTTGAGCAACTGAACAATAGCACGGGGGATCAGGGAGTTATTCAAGAGTGGGGAGAAAAGGGAAATGTAGTTGTAAATGGGCATAGTTCGTCAGAGGAATAGACAATTTCCTCTGTGGCCAGGATTGAGAGTCTCGAAGGCTGTGTTGCCTGACTGGTGCTCCGGTTCGGGACATCTCTTCTGGGCTGCTGGGAAACATGGAGCTGGAGGGGATAGATTCAGTTGCTGTGATTCACGTTTTTGAATTCATTTCAGATTAAATCTGAAATTCGAGTCACAATTATAGGACCTGAATGGATTCAGTGTATTTCCAGAGATAAAGAGGGTAACTATACCCAGGAGAGAGTGGAACAGACCGGAGAGACACTCTAACATTTGGAATTGAATCGTTGAAAGGTCACTGACAGGTGAAGGATAACGCTGATGCAACATGGGATCTGAGAGTTGTGTTTTAGATGGGAATACCTTTGGCGGGAAACATAGCCTCTAATGTTACAAATTAATTAATGTGATTAGCATTGTCCATTCTTTGATTGGCAGCAATTCAATCTCAGAAATAAATATATTTCACAACCTCAATCAATGTCGTCACGTGTTTGTTAATTTGAAGAAACTCAAAGATGAGCGATTTTGCAATGTCAGTATCCCACAGGGGATACCACAGGGTACATATGAATGTCTTTGGGAATGTATCATCACGGAGTTAACACAGAGATTACCTGTAGAGCGAAGGGGCACATTACTTCACGCTGAAAATGTATCAGGAATTTCAAACAGAACATAGAACAGTACACCACAGAGCAGGCCCTTCGGCCCATGATGTTGTGCCGAGCTTTATCTGAAACCAAGTGCAAGCTATCCCACTCCCTATCATCCTGGTGTGCTCGATGTGCCTATCCAATAACTGCTTAAATGTTCCTAAAGTGTCTGACTCCACTATCACTGTAGGCAGTCCATTCCACACCCCAACCACTCTCTGAGTAAAGAACCTACCTCGGACATCCTTCCTATATCTCCCACCATGAACCCTATAGTTATGCCCCCTTGTAATAGCTTCATCCACCCGAGGAAATAGTCTTTGAACGTTCACTCTATCTATTCCCTTCATCATTTTATAATCCTCTATTAAGTCTCCCCTCAACTTCCTCTGCTCCAGAGAGAACAGCCCTAGCTCCCTCAACCTTTCCTCATAAGACCTACCCTCCAAACCAGGCAGCTTCCTGGTAAATCTCCTTTGCACTCTTTCCGGCGCTTCCACATCCTTCTTATAGTGAGGTGACCAGAACTGCACACAATATTCCAAATGTGGTCTCACCAAGGTCCTGTACAGTTGCAGCATAACTCCACGGCTCTTAAACTCAAACCCCCTGTTAATAAAAGCTAACACACTATAGGCCTTTTTCACAGCTCTATGCACTTGAGTGGCAACCTTCAGCGATCTGTGGATATAGACCCCAAGATATCTGTTCCTCCACAGTCTTCGGAACCCGACCTTTGACCCTGTAATCCACATTTAAATTTGTCCTACTAAAATGAATCACCTCACATTTATCAGGGTTAAACTCCATCTGCCATTTTTCAGCCCAGCTCTGCATCCTATCTATGTCTCTTTGCAGTCTACAACAGCCCTCCACCTCATCCACTACTCCACCAATCTTGGTGTCATCAGCAAATTTACTGATCCACCCTTCAGCCCCCTCCTCCAAGTCATTGATAAAAATCACAAATAGCAGAGGACCAAGCACTGATCCCTGTGGCACTCCGCCAGCAGCCTGCCTCCAGTACGAAAATTTTTCATCCACCACCACCCTCTGTCTTCGATCAGATGGCCAGTTACCCATCCAATCGGCCAACTTTCCCTCTATCCCACACCTCCTTACTTTCATCATAAGCCGACCATGGGGGATCTTATCAAACGCCTTACTAAAATCCATGTATATGTCATCAACTGCCCTACCTTCATCAACACACTCAGTTACCTCCTCAAAAAATTCTATCAAGTTTGTGAGGCACGACTTGCCCTTCACGAATCCCTGCTGACTATCCCGGATTAATCCGCATCTTTCTAAATGGTCGTAAATCCCATCCCTAAGGACCTTTTCCATCAACATACCAACCACCGAAGTAAGACTAACCAGCCTATAATTACCACGGTCATTTCTGTTCCCTTTCTTAAACAGAGTAACTGCATTCGCCACTCTCCAGTACTAATGGCACCATCCCCGTGGACAGTGAGGACCCAAAGATCAAAGCCAAAGGCTCTGCAATCTCAACCCTTGCCTCCCAAAGAATCCTAGGATATATTTCATCAGGCCCAGTGGACTTATCGACCTTCAGTTTATTCAAAACTGCTAGTACATCCTCCCTCCGAATATCTACTTCCTCCTGCCTATTAGCCTGTAACACCTTCTCTTCCTCAAAAACATGGTGAAGAAAATATCCCACCTGATCCATGGAGCTATTGATGTTCCTGGTAAGTGACTATTACTCTTGTAGTTGCCTAAATGTGTGTGTGAGCTGCTCTATGCTGTTACTCTGTGACTGATCTACATGTCAGCATTTTACAGACACATGATCAGTGATAAGATACACTGATCCCAGTGAACCTATCGTCAGTGCAGGGAAAGTTGGAGCTGGAGGATTTAACAATGATTTCATAACTCAGCACTTGGAAGGCAGTGGGAAAATCAGACAAAGTCAGCATGGATTTACAGAAGGGAAATCTTGTTTGAAGAATCTATTGGAATTTTTTGAGGATGCAATCAGTAGAGTTCACTGAGGAGAACCAGTGGATGTGGTTTCTTGAGACTTTCAGAAGGCTTTCGACCAGGTCTCACGTCACAGACTGCCAAGTGAAGTGAAAGCACATGGGATTGCAGGCAATGTTTTGAGATGGATAGAAAGCTGGTTCGCAGGTAGAAAGCAAAGATTTGGCAATAAATTGGCCTTTTTCTGATTAGCAGTCAGTGTCTAGTGGGATACTGCAGGAATCTGTGCACGGACCCCAACTGTTCACATTATATATTAATTATTCTGAAAATGGAACGAAATGTATCATCTCCAAATTTACAGATGATAAAAGGTGGGTGAGGATGAACTATGAGAAATATGCAGACATGCTTCAGTGTGATTTGAACAGGCTCAATGTGTGGGCATGTGCAAAGCAGTTGCAGTAAAATGTGGATAAATGTGAGGTTATCCAATTTAGCAGCAATAATAGGAAGGCAGATTATAATTTGAATGGGTGTAAATTGAGAGAGGTGGATACTCAGCGAGACCTTGGTGTCCGTACGTATCAGTAACTGAAAGTAAGCGTGCATGTACATCAGGCAGTAAAGAAGACAACTGTAATGTTGGCCTTCATAGGGAGAAGATTTGAGTACAGGAATAGAGATGTGTTACTGCAATTGTACAGGGCATTGCTGAGGCCACACTTCAAGTATTGTGTGCAGTTCTGGTGTCCTTATCTGAGGACGGATGTCCTCGCTATACAGGGAGTACAGCGAATGTTTACCAGGCTGATTCCTGGGATGGCAAGTCTGTGATATGAAGAGAGACTAAGTCGGTTAGGACTTTATTCCTTGGAGTTCATTCGAGTGAAACATATAATATTGGAACAGGTTTAGACAGGGTAGATTCAGAAAGAATGTTCCTGGTGCTCAGGGAGTTGAGGACTATGGTTCAAGATTTGAGGATAAGCATCAACCTTTTAGAACAGAGGTGAGGAGAAATTTCTCCACTCTGATGATCTTTGGACTTCACTACCACAGAAAGTAGCTGAGGCCAAAACCTTTCGTGATTTCAGGAAGAAATTAAATATAGCTCTTGGAGCTAAAGTGATCACGGGATATGGGAGCAAGGGATGATCAGGATATTGAAGTTGATAATCAGCCATGATCAAACTGAATGTCGGAGCAGGCTCCAAGAGCCGAAAGGCCTGCTCCTGCTGTTCCTATATTTCAATGTTTCTATGATTGTGAAACTGGGGTGAGTCTGAACCTGTCGTGGGCCTGAACCTCTGGAATTGTTTGGAAATATTGATTGAGCGACGTTGGTGCGGATATGAACCTGATGTTCTGAACCAGATGAGGCTGCGCACCTAATGATACCTTGATGACAGGTATGGTGCAAACCTGGGGTGGATTTGAAACCGGGGAGATTGCTCCCCACTCCCTCACACAAAAGGCCTCAACCCCATTCCTCACCACCCCAACCTGCCCTCAAAACACCACCCCAAATCCCTGCACTCGAAACATATTCCAAATGCTCCTTATGTCCACCTGTATCCCTCATTCCCCATACCATAAGAGACCTTTAGACATAAGCAGAACTAGGCCACTCGGCCCATCAAGCCTGCTCTGAAATTCAATCATGGCTGATGTTTTTCTCATCCCCATTATCCTGTCTTTTCCCCATAACCCCTGATCCCCTTATTAACCAAGAACCTATCTATCTCTGTCTTAAAGACATTGAATGACCTGGCCTCCTCAGCCTTCTGCAGCTAAGAGTTCCACAGATTCACCACTCTCTGGCTGAAGAACTTCCTCCTCGTCTGTTTTAAAAGATCGTCCCTTTAGTCTGAGCTCTTTGCCTACTCTCCTAACCTGTCCAAGTCCTTCTGCAGCCAACCCCCCTCCTCCCCCACTTCCCTTCCTCAATACTCCCTGTCCATCTACATACCTTTGTGTCATCTGCAAACTTAGCAAAAATGCCTTCATTTCATTCTTCCAAAGCATTAATGTATATTGTGAAATGTTGTGGTCCCAGCACCGACCCGAGGCACACGACTGGTCACTGGCTGCCATCCTGAAAAAAGATCCCCCCTCATCTTTCTAAACTGGGGCCCAAAACTGTTCACAATACTCCAAATGGGGTCTGACCAGAGCCTTATATAGCCTCAGAAGTACATCCCTGCTCTTATATTCTCGCCCTCTCGACATGAATGCTAGCATTCCATTTGCCTTCCTAACTGCCGACTGAACCTGCACGTTAACCTTTGGAGAATCTTGAACAAGGACTCCCAAATCCCTTTGTGCGTCTGATTTTCTAAGCACTTCCCCACTTAGAAAAACGTCTATGCCTCCATTCCTCCTTCCAAAGTGCATAACCTCACACTTTTCCTCATTGCATTCCATCTGCCACCTCTTTGCCCACTCTCCTAACCTGTCCAAGTCCTTCTGCAGCATTCCCCCCGCCCCGCTCCCCCTCCCTCAATACTATCTGTCCATCTACATATCTTTGTATCAGCTGCCGTCCCAGCACCAACCCCTCGTCACTGGCTGCCATCCTGAAAAAAAGACCTCTTCATCCCCGCTCTCTGCCTTCTGCCAGTCAGCCAATCATCTCTGCATGCCAGGATTTTACCCTCAACACCATTGGCACCTTACTTATTTAACATTGTCCAATGTGGCATCTTGTCAAAGGCCTTCTGGAAATCTAAATAAATCAGGTTCTCTTTTATCTAACTTCCTTGTTACCTCCTCAAAGAACTGTAACAGAAAGATCACCACCATTGCCTCCACAATTTCCTCAGCTATCTATTTTAGAACCCTGGGGTGTGGTCCATCCGGTCCAGGTGATGTATCCACGTTCAGACCTTTCAGTTTCCCCAGAACCTTCTCGTTAGTAATGGCCAGTACCTTCAGCTGTGCCCCCGGACACTCCTGGAGCTCTGGTATCCCACCGGTGTCTTCCACCGTGAAGACGGATGCACAGTAACTATTCAGTTCTTCTGCCATTTCTTAGTTTCTTATTCATTTTGCAGCCTCATTTTCCAGTGGTCCAATGGCTTTTTTTGCCGCTTACCTTTTATATATTGAAAAAACTCTTCCGATCTTCCTTTATATTACTAGTTGCTTACAGTCATATTTAATCTTCTCCCCCCTTATTGCTTTTTTAGTTGTCCTCTGCTCACTCTTAAAGGCTTCCCAATCCTCTGCCTTCCCACGAATCCTTGCCACTTTGGAGGTTTTTTATTTTGCGTTTATGCTGTCCTTGACTTCCCCATCAGTCATGGATGCCTCGCCCTCCCCGTGGCATGTTTCCCCCTCCTTGGGATGAATTTCTGTTGTGCTTCCCAAATAACCCTCACGAACTCCTGTCATTGCCGTTCCCCTGTCTCCCCTGCTCGGCTCCCCTTCCAATCAACTCTGGCCAGCTCCTCCCTCAAGTCTTTGTAGTTACCTTTATTTAATTGTAATACCGTTACATCTGATTCCAGCTTCTCCCTCTCAAACTGCAGGCTAAATTCTATCATATTGGGTCACTGCTCTCAAAGGGTTCCTTCACCTTAAGTTTCCTAATCAGGTCTGCCTCATCACACATCACCAAATCCAGAATTGCCTGTTCCCGAGTAGGCTCTGTCACAAGCTGCTCCAAAAAACCTCTCTTAGACACTCCACAAATTCCTTTTAGAACATAGAACATAGCAAAACTCCAAACCAAACAGGCTCTTCGGCCCACAAGTTGTGCCGGTCATGGCCCTACCTACCTAGGCTTATATATAGGCTTACCTATAACCCTCAATCTTATTAAGTCCCATGTACTCATCCAGAAGTCTATTGAAAAACCCCATCGATTTTCCCACAACAGACGGCAGCCGATTCCACTCACCCACTACCCTCTGAGTGAAAAACGTACCCCTGACATCTCCTCTGTACCTATTCCCCAGCACCTTAAATCTGTGTCCTCTGGTAGCAACCATTTCAGCCCTGGGAAAAAGCCTCTGAGAATCCACCCGGTCTATAACTCTCAACATCTTGTACACCTCTATCAGGTCACCTCTCATCCTTCGTCTCTCCAAGGAGAAAAGACCGAGCTCCCTCAGCCTAGCCTCATAAGGCATGCCACTCAATCCAGGCAACGTCCTTGTAAATCTTCTCTGCACCCTTTCAATGATTTCCACATCCCTCCTGTAATGAGGTGACCAGAACTGAGCACAGTACTCTCAGTGGGGTCCGACGAGGGTCTTATAAAGCTGCATCATTATCTCTCGACTCCGAAATTCAATCCCTCGATTGATGAAGGCCAGGACACCATACGCCCTTTTAACCATCTGCGAGGCCGATTTAAGTGTCCTATGGACCCGGACCCCAAGGTCATTCTGATCCTTTGCACTGCGAAGAGTCTTGCCCTTGATATGATACTCCTTCATCCCATTTGACCTGCCAAAATGGACCACTACACATTTATCCGGGTTGAAGTCAATCTGCCACTTCTCCGCCCAGTCCTGCATCCTGTCTATGTCACGCTGCAGCTTCTGCCATCCCTCCAAACTATCCACAACACCACCAGCCTTCGTGTCGTCGGCAAACTTACCAACCCATCCCTCTCCTTCCTCATCCAGGTCATTTATGAAAATGACAAACAGCAAGGGTCCCAGAACAGATCCCTGGGGCACTCCACTGGTGACCGACCTCCATTCAGAAAAAGACCCATCTACAACCACTCTCTGCCTCTTGCAGGCAAGCCAGTTCTGGATCCACAAGGCAACAGCCCCTTGGATCCCATGCCCTCTCACTTTCTCGAGAAGTCCTGCATGGGGGACCTTATCGAACGCTTTGCTGAAGTCCATGTAAACCACATCTACCGCTTTTCCTTCGTCAATGTGTTTAGTCACCTTTTCAAAGAACTCCACCAAGCTCGTAAGGCACGATTTGCCTTTGACAAAGCCGTGCTGACTACGTCAGTGCATACTAAACCTCTCTAAATGTTCACAGATCCTGTCCCTCAGGATCTTCTCCATCAACTTACGAACCACTGAGGTTAGACTCACCGGTCGGTAATTTCCTGGGCTATCCCTATTCACTTTCTTGAATATAGGAACCACATCCGCAATCGGCCAATCCTCCGGCACCACTCCCGTATCCATCGACAACGCAAAGATCATCGCCAAAGGCTCTGCAGACTCTTCCATCGCCTCCCACATAAACCTGGGGTATATCCCATCCGGTCCCGGCGATTTATCTATCTTGATCTATTCAAAGTTTCCAACACATCCTCTTTCTTAATGTCCACTAACTCAATCTTTTCAGTCCTCCACAATCCTGTAGTACAACCACCCAGGTCGTTTTCCACCGTGAATACCGAGGTAAAGTATTCATTCAGCATCTCTACCATTTCTTCCGCTTCCGTACAGACTTTCTCACCTTGACATTTTATAGGTCCTATTCCTTCACATCTCATCCTTTTACTCTTCACATATTTATAGAACGCCTGAGGGTTCTCTTTAACCTTACCTGCCAAGGCCTTCCCATGACCCCTTCTGGCTCTCCTAATTTCCTTCTCAAGTCCCTTCCTACAAGCCGTATACTCATCTAGATTCCTATCACTGCCGAGCTCTCTGAACCGTTTGTACGCTTTCCTTTTCTTTTTGACTAGGTTCAGCTCAGCTTTCGTGCACCACAGTTCCCGTAACCTACCAAAACGTCCCTGTCTCATCAGAACGTTGTCATGTAGAACTCGAGACAAACATTCCTTGAAAATCTGCCACCTTACTTCGGTACTATTCCTCGCTAATACCTCCTTCCAATTTACGCCTCTAATCTCCTGCCTGATGGCTCCATATTTCCCCGAACTCCAGATAAACACTTTCCTAGCTTGCCTGATCCTATCTCTTTCCATTGCTCGCGTAAAGGAGATAGAGTTATGATCACTATGCCCAAGATGCTCCCCCACTGAGAGATCCGACACCTGTCCAGGCTCATTAGCCAGTACCAGATCGAGCACGGCCTCTCCTCTTGTGGGCTTATCCACATGCTGTGTCAAGAAACCCTCCTGAACACACCTCACAAACTCCTACCCATCCAAACCCCTTACCCCAGGGATATTCCAATCGATGTTTGGGAAATTAAAGTCTCCCATCACAACAACCCTGTTATTCCTACATCTCGCCAGGATCTGTTTCCCTATCTGCTCCTCAACATCCCTGTTACTATTGGGCGGCCTATGGAAAACATCCAGCAAAGTTATCGACCCCTTCCCGCTCCGAACTTCCACCCACAGAGACTCCGTAGACAATCCCTCCAAGGCTTCCATCTTCTCTACAGCTGTGACACTATCCCTGATCAGTAGTGCCACTTCTCCCCCCTCCCCCCCTCTCTGTCCTTTCTGAAACATCTGAAACCCGGCACCTGAATTATCCAGTCCTGTCCCTGTCCCCAAGTCGCTGTAATGGGCACCACATCACACTTCCAAGCATCGATCCACACTGTGAGCTCATCCACTTTATCCGCGACACTCCTTTTCTTGGGATCCACGACCTACCTGATTTTCCCAGTCCACCTGCATATTGAATCCCCCATGATTATTGTAACATTGCCTTTTCTATCTCCTGATGTATTTTCTGCCCCTCATTCTCTCACTATCCTCATCACTACCCTCAGACTGTACTTTACCCTTTACCTCCGCTAATCGTTCCCGATGTTTACATTTGAAGGCCAGTTTCTGATGTTCAAAGTCACTCTATTTTTCCTTCCCCCTTTCCCTTGCCTCCTTTTATTTCTTTTGCCTGTAATTCAGATCGTTTTAATTATTTTGCTTGCTGTTCCTCCATTTCCTTTTCTTTTGCCTGCAATTCAAAGGGTTTTAATTATTTTTTATATTCAGTCAGTTTCATTTGTAACTGAATTCTCGCCATTTCCAACGATTCTGACTGTGCTACTGACAATTCCAAATGTTGTGCTATTGCCACAATTATCTCTCCTTTCCGTCCTCTGTCAGGCAATGTCAACTGCAATATGTTTCCAATTCCAAAAGCTTTGCTTTAGTCACTTTCTGTAAGGTAACTTGCGTGACTTCCTCCACCCGCAGCAACTTCTGAGCCTCTGAAAGAGCCATTAATCCAAACCACACTCCCTATTTGAACTGGAATACAAAACCTGAAAAGAAAACACAAATCTGTGCACCGCTCACTGTCTTTGAGTTCACTAATCCCAAATCAATCAAGAAATACAGATTTCTCTGGTATGTTGCCGGTGCCACGGGATAGCGAGTTGAGGAACAGGGAGAGAGTGCAGTTAAACACATGGATGCAGGGATGGTGTAGGAGAGAGGGTTTCAGCTATGTGCATAATTGGAACACTTTCTGGGGAAGGTGGGACCTGTACCAACAGGACAGGGTGCACCTGAACCAGAGGGGCACCAATATCCTGGGAGGGAAATTTGCTACGGCTCTGCGGTGGGGTTTTAAATAATTTGTCAGGGGGATGGGAAAAGGAGATGTAGTCCGGAGGTCAGTGAGTGTAGTGAGGTACTGGGAAGGGTATCATGGTCAAAGGTGGGTACCAGCAGACAAGGAGGTCGGTTGAAGTGTGTCTACTTCAATGAAAGGAGCATCCGAAATAAGGTAGGTGAACTTGGGGCGTGGATTGGCACTTGGGACTACGATGTTGTGGCCATTACGGAGACATGGGTAGAACAAGGACAGGAATGGTTGTTGGAAGTTCCGGGGTATAGATGTTTCAGTAAGTGTAGGGTAGTTGGGAAAAGAGGTGGAGGAGCGGCACTGTTAATCAAGGAGAGTTTAACGGGTGCAGAAAGGCATGTCGAAGGGGATCTGCCTACAGAGGTAATATGGGCTGAGGTTAGGAATAGGAAAGGAGCGGTCACGTTGTTAGGAGTTTACGATAGGCCCCCAATTAATAATAAAGATGTTGAGCAAGAAATTGCTAAGCAGATTTTGGATAGGTGTGGAGGTCACAGGCAGTTGGCATGGGGGACTTTAACCTTCCAAATATTGATTGGAACCTTTATAGGTCGAAGAGTTCGGATGGGGCAGTTTTTGTGCAGTGTGTGCAGGAGGGGTTCCTGACACAATATGTGGATAAGACGACAGGAGGTGGGGCCACATTGGATTTGGTAATGGGAAATGAACCGGGCCAAGTTTTGGATTTGGTTGTGGGAGAGCACTTTGGAGATAGTGACCACAATTCGGAGTCTTTTGTTATTGCAATGGAGAGGGAGCGGCCCATACGGCAGGGCATAGTTTACAATTGGGGGAGAGGTAATTATGATGCAATCAGGCGGGAATTAGGAAGCATAGGATGGGAACAAAAATTGTCAGGCAAAGGCACTAATGATAAGTGGAACCTTTTCAAGCAACAAATACTGCGTGTCCTTGATAAGTATGTCCCTGCCAGGCAGAGAGGAAATGGCCGAGTGAGGGAACCATGGTTCACAAAAGAGGTGGAATGTCTTGTCAAGAGGAAGAAGGAAGCGTATGTTCGGTTGAGAAAACAACGTTCAGTTGGCTCGATGGAGGGTTACAAGTTAGCAAGAAATTAGCTGAAAATGAGGCTTAGGAGAGCTAGGAGGTGGCATGAGAAGTCCTTGGCGGGTCGGATCAAGGAGAACCCCACGGCTTTTTACTCTTATGTGAGGAATAAAAGAATGACCAGGGTGAGGCTGGGGCCGGTCAAGGACGTCAGTGGGAATTTGTGCATGGAGTCAGAAGACATAGCAGAGGTGATGAATGAATACTTTTCTTCGTTGTTCACCAAGGAGAGGGGCCATGTTTTTGAGGAAGAGAGGGTGTCACAGGCAGACAGGCTGGAGGAAGTAGATGTTCGGAGGGAAGATATACTCGCAATTGTGAATAAACTGAAAGTTGATAAGTCCCCTGGGCCTGATGAAATATATCCTAGGATTCTTTGGGAGGCAAGGGATGAGATAGCAGAGCCTTTGGCTTTGATCTTTGCGTCCTCACTGTCCACGGGGGTGGTGCCAGAGGACTGGAGAGTGGCGAATGTTGTTCCTCTTTTTAAGAAAGGGAATAGAAATGACCCTGGTAATTATAGGCCGGTTAGTCTTACTTCGGTGGTCGGTCAGTTGCTGGAAAAGGTCCTTCGGGGTGGGATTTACGACCATTTAGAAAGATGCACCTTAATCCGGGATAGTCAGCACGGATTAGTGAAGGGCAAGTCTTACCTCACAAATTTGATAGAATTTGTTGAGGAGGTAACTAAGTGCGTTGATGAAGGTAGGGCAGTTGATGTCAAATCAGCCAGAGAGTGGTAGGTCTGTGGAATTCATTGCCACAGAGGGCTGTGGAGGCCGAGACGTTGAGCGTCTTCAAGACAGAAATTGATAAATTCTTGATTTCTCAAGGAATTAAGGGCTATGGGGAGAGAGCGGGTAAATGGAGTTGAAATCAACCATGATTGAATGGTGGAGTGGACTCGATGGGCCGAATGGCCTTACTTCCGCTCCTATGTCTTATGGTCTTATGGTCTTATATACATGGATTTTAGTAAGGCGTTTGATAAAGTCCCCCACGGTCGGCTTATGAAGAAAGTAAGGATGTGTGGGATAGAGAGAAGTTTGGCCGATTGGATCGGTAACTGGTTATCTAACAGAAGACAGGTGGTGGTGGATAGAAAGTTTTCGGACTGGATACCGGTTACCAGCGGAGTGCCACAGGGATCAGTGCTTGGTCCTCTGCTGTTTGTAATTTTTATAAATGACTTGGAGGAGGAGGCTGAACGGTGGATCAATAAATTTGCTGATGACACCAAGATTGGTGGAGGAGTGGATGAGGTGGAGGGCTGTTGTAGGCTGCAAAGAGATATAGATAGGATGCAGAGCTTTGCTGAAAATTGGCAAATGGAGTTTAACCCTGACAAATGCGAGGTGATTCATTTTGGTAGGACAAATTTAAATGTGGATTACAGGGTCAAAGGTAGGGTTCTGAAGAATGTGGAGGAACAGAGAGATCTTGGGGTTCTTATCCATAGATCTCTGAAGGTTGCCACTCAAGTGGATAGAGCCGTGAAGAAGGCCCATAGTGTGTTGGCGTTCATTAACAGGGGGCTTGAGTTTAAGAGCCGTGGGGTTATGCTGCAACTGCACAGGACCTTGGTGAGGCCACATTTGGAATATTGTGTGCAGTTCTGGTCACCTCACTATAAGAAGGATGTGGAAGCGCTGGAAAGAGTGCAAAGGAGATTTACCAGGATGCTGCCTGGTTTGGAGCGTCGGCCTTATGAGGAAAGGTGGAGGGAACTTGGGCTTTACTCTTTGGAGTGGAGGAGGTTGAGAGGAGACTTGATAGAGGTTTATAAGATAATGAGGGGGATAGATAGAGTGAACGTTCAAAGACTATTTCCTCGGGTGAATGGAGCGGTAACTATGGGGCATACCTATAGGGTTCATGGTGGGAGATATAGGAAGGATGTCCGAGGTGGGTTTTTTACTCAGAGAGTGGTTGGGGTGTGGAATGGACTACCTGCAGGGATAGTGGAGTCAGAAACCTCTTAAGGAACATTTAAGAAGCTATTGGATAGGCACATGGAGTACTTCGGGATGATAGGGAGGAAATAGCTTGATCTGGGTTTCAGACAAAGCTGGGAACAACATCGTGGGCCGAAGGGCATGTTCTGTGCTGTACTGTTCTATGTTCTATGTTCTATTTCAATCCCGGAGCCCCCAGTTGTTCTCAGTCATGTTGGATACTCCCAGGTGTTTCATGAAGCTTGGGTGACCTGTAACTCTTTACCTTGAATCTGGCTCGAAGGAGCACGAGAGGTTTCACTTCAGCTGTGAGTGAACTGACCCACGAGGAACTCTTATTCAAAACAAAGTTTAATTAAGAATATTGTTGACATTTATAGTAAGACAACGAGCAAGAACCTTTAACAATTACAATCAAGAAACACAACAACCACGATAATGTACAACTCTGAAGGAACTATCTCTCGTGTGTTCCAACCAAAGCCAACATCCAATCCACGAAACCCTCCAAATCACCACAATACAGCAGAGGTTAATACCGAATTATTACACGTGTCCAGCCTCCTGGGCTGAATGCTCAAATTCCCTTGAGAAGAAACTCAGAAGAGGTTGTAATCGAATCTGTTTCACAAAACACAGCCTTTTAAAAAGAGAAGGACAGGGAGAGGGAGAGAGATTGCTTCTTAGCTTGCTGCTCAACTGCTTCCGAAAACAAAACTAAAATACCAAAAAAAACTACCACCTGACTGCCACAGCTTAGCTCCACCTCCATGTAAGCTGCATGATTTAAACATTAATTCTTCAAGGTCCACTCACATGACAACATTCACACTCACGCTCTCAACTCAGCACTCCCCATTACCCCAACACTCTCTCTCTCACACCAACACTATCCTGTCACTTCAACACACTCCCTCACCTCAACACCCCCCCCGCTCACCTCAATACTCCCCTTCCCCTCTCTACGCAATCTCTATCACACAGACATTACACCCTTTCTCCTCAACACTATCCGTCTCGCTTCTAAATTCTCCCCCTCACACCCGAATTCACCGCCTGCGATCCACACCTCCCTTATCTCAAAACCCACCCCTTCTGATCTCAGCGACCACTCCTGTCTAAACACTCCCCGTTCTCCT